>NC_141546.1:81972500-82110000 GCF_021556685.1 Rattus norvegicus | reverse complement strand
CGCCTTCCCTAAAACCTGAAATCCTAAATAAGCATTTGATGAAAGGAGTACAGGCCAGAGAAGTAAAGATTCTGTACTTGGATAGTTTGAGTTCACAATGATCAGCAAATACGTTCCGAGAAAGGTCTAGACACGGTAAAGCAGTGTCCACGAACATCCAGTGCTGAGACGGAACTCAGAGCACTCCTAGTAAAGAGGAAGCAGGCCTTTCTCTTCCATCGAGCTGCTATTTCAAGGCAAGCAGGAGAATCTGAGATAAGCACAGGTTACCTCCTCACTGCACTGTCCCTTTCCTTTCTGCGCTTATGGTTTGTGCTAAAGTTTTATTGTCACCTCCATGTAACCATGTAACCTGGCAAGAGGGAACATTAACTACGAAATTCCTCAAGTCGGACTGGCCCGTAGCCATGTCTGTGAGAGACTGTCTGGATTGGTGAGTGATGTAGGCAGGCCCAGTCCAACCCTATACAGTTACAGAATGTGATCCTTCTAGGTGGCTGGGCCTGGCAGCTAAGACAGAGCAAGCCAGAGTGAGCTGGCTGGTAAGCCATCCTCCACGGCTTCTGTCTCGGTTCTGGCCTGGGTTCTAACCTTTGTTCCCCGAATGATGACTTGTGTCCTGGAAGCATGAGATAAAAACCCCTTTCCTCTTGTAAGCTTCTGTGGTCACAGTGTTTGACAAAGCACCAGAAAGCAAACTAGAACACTTTCAGAGTGCACACTAGGACAATCCCATCTCTTGAACAGGAGACAAGGCTGGTAAAAGAACATGATAAAACTTTATTTTAGCTCTTTTAGACCAATGCTTATCCTTGTGTTCAGATTACAGAAAATATTTTTTTAATATGCAAAAAAATCAAACATCTCTCTCTCTCTCTCTCTCTCTCTCTCTCTCTCTCTCTCTCTAAATCAAACACCTAAAAATTTGGCTCATTGTCAAACACAAAGTGACATATTTGGCTTTTTAAAAAACAGGACAAATAATGCCAATGAAGTTGTTACGTAAACTGTTTTCTCCTAGTTGCTAATGTTCATGGACAATCTGCTCCTGTGTACACGGCACATACACTGAAATACTGAGACAAGAAAGATGATGCTGTGGTTACATAGATCACCCAAATGGAACCAGTGAGTGCACTTACAAAGAATCATCATGATCATAAGCACTATCCCATTAGTTAAGCAGTGTTCTCATTTGTTCATATCCACAGCCGAGAAATAGCTCAAACCGAGAATGTGGCCAGGTGCCTTGTTAAGTCTGAATGTCTGAAAGAATGATCGGAAATTCAGAATTCTGCTTTCTCTCAGGAAAACTTTCCAGAAGGAGGTGGGGGGCCAAGAAATCCACCAGCCTGCTTGGTGGCAGCTCGTGAAGGGGCAAGGCCAAGAATCTTCTGGATGTTCTGTAAAGAAAGCATAGGAAGACCTGATTTTTAATATAAGCTATAAAAAGTGTTTCACATATTTTCAGCAAAGAGAATGCATATAAACTAAAAGTACGGCTAAGAACTGTACACACATGATAGGACCTGGGCTGCTAATCTAAAGAAGCCAACTTTGTAGAGTGAAAATCTCTCTCTGTCTCTCTCTCTCTGTCTCTCTCTCTCTCTCTCTCTCTCTCTCACACACACACACACACACACACACACACACACACACAGAGGGACAGACACTGCTTCTTATTGAGGTGCATTTTACCAGTGAGCTGTACCCCAGGTAATTAATCAATCTATCTATCTATCTATCTATCTATCTATCTATCTATCTATCTATCTATCTATCTTCCTTTCTTCCTTCCCACCCACCCAGTTCTGGCTTTTTGAGATAGGGTTTCCCTGTGTAGCCCTGGCTGTTCGGGAATTCACTCTGTAGACCAGGCTGGCCCAGAGATCCCCCTGCCTTCTTCCGAGTGCTGGGATTAAAGATGTATATCCCCACCACCCCACTGTAATCTTTTTTTTTTTCTTCTTTTTTTTTTTTCGGAGCTGGGGACCGAACCCAGAGCCTTGCACTTGCTAGGCAAGCGCTCTACCACTGAGCTAAATCCCCAACCCCCCACTGTAATCTTTTAACACAAAGACTGTTAAATACATGGGCTTTCCCTTGAGTATAGATGACTGACTTTAGTCTTTATTGCAAATAGTGAGAGGGGCTGGGACACAGCTCAGAGGAAGAACACTTGTCTAACTTGGAGGTCACAAATCTTTAGATTTTTAAAACTTTGCATCTTTTTCTTTACCTTAATTACATCTAATATAACAATATAGGTGTATTCAGTTTTTTTAAATACTGAAGCAGTTTCTAGAAAAAAATTTTCTTTTAAACATTTCCTTCTTTTATTTATATGAATACTGAGTACACTGTCGCTGTCCTCAGACACACCAGAAGAGGGCATCAGATCTAATTACAGATGGGTGTGAGCCACCCTGTGGTTGCTGGGAATTGAACTCTGGACCTCTGGAAGAGCAGTGAGTGCTCTTTAACTCTGAGCCATCAGTTCAGCTCCAAAAAACCCAATTATTTATGTTCTGATTTCTTTGACTAATATAACATTTCATTTAATTGCATAACTACAATAATAAGTAAAACCAGTATAAACAAGTTTTGGAAAACAATCGACTTTTGGAGCAGACAGGCGTGGGTGCTAACGAGTACTCATGAACAGACAGCTGACTAGAAAATCAACAGGGATGGAGAGGGCAGGTTATACCTCGGCCAACTGTTACAAAGTACACAGCATCTTTGAAGAAAAACTTAGGTATTATTTCACTACTCTTCTTGATTCCTTCATTTGGTATTTGAAACCACTAAACTCTGGAAAGGACTAATGGGTTCTCCAAAATAACGAAGTTAAATTAGCAGCAGGTGTGGTGGTTCATGGCTGTAATTCCAGCACTCAGGAGGTGCAGGCAGGAGGATCAAGAGTTCAAGGCCAGCCTGAGCTGTTTCAAAAAGCTCTAATTTAAACCCCTATGCTTTGATTCTTAGGTCTAGTGGGTGCTTTTCCACTACACTATGTTAAAGTGCTGGTCTCAAGAACAAACGGCATTCAGTATACAGTTTTATACGCCTGAACATATACATCTGCCCTTCAATACTCCATCATCTGTTGGGCTTAAGACACTAGGAGAATGCTCCTATCTTGGCTCCTTTGAAAATACTCACTACTTTAATCCCTTGTCAGGAAATAAGGAAGAAATACAATTTCAAAGACCCCTTTAATTTATCACAAAATATTTAAATATATTTGCATACAATAGCTCATACTTGAATGAGAAATTTTAAAATGAATTAGGAAGATCAATCATTAATAGTTCAGGCTGAAAAAGGAAGACCAAAGTGTGGCTACCTCAGTCCTACTTGGAGTGGGGAACAAAATAATCATGGGAGGTTGAGGGTGGGAGGGACTTGGGAGGAAATAAAGAGGGGGAGAGGAAAAAAGGGGGGACAGCATTAGGTGTGGGAGGAGACAAGCGAGATGTACAGAGGGTCAGGAAATTGAACAGAGGTGTGTAGCAATGGTGGATGGGGAACTGGGGGTAGCCACCAGAAAGCCCCAGATGCCAGAAAAGCAAGAGGCTCCCAGGACCCAACTGGGATGGCATTAGCTGAATACCCCACAACAAAGGGGAGAGAACCTGAGAGACCATATCCAGAGGTTAGGCAAGGTCTTTAGTCGAGGAATGGGGCCACCCACCCCTCATGAAATTTTAACCCAGAATTGCTCCTGTCTATAGGAAATACAGGGACAAAGAGTGGAGCAGAGACTGAAGGAAAGGCCATATAGAGAGCCCCAAAGGGGGAACCATCCCGTATGCAGTCACCAATCCCAGTCACTTCTGCAGATGCCAAGAAGTGCTTGCTGACAGGAGCCTGATATGGATGTCTCCTGAGAGGCTCTGTTAGAGCCTTACTGATACAGATGTGGATGCTTTTAGCCAACCATTGGCCTGAGCACGGGAACCCTAATGGAGTTAGGAGAAGGACTGAAGGAGCTGAAGGGGTTTGTAATTCCATAGGAAGAACAACCATATTAACCAACAAGACCCCTCCAGAACTTCCAGGGACTAAATCACCAACCAGAGAGTACACATGGAGGGATTCATGACTCCAGCTGTGGGAGAGAGGCCCTTGGTCCTGTGAAGGTTTGATGCCCCAGCGTAGGGGAATGATAGGGTGGTGGGGTGGGAGTACATGGGTAGGGGAGCAACCTCGTGGAGGCAGGGGGAGAGGACGTGGAATGTGGGGTTTTCGGAGGGGAAATCGGGAAGGGGGATAACATTTGAAATGTAAATAAACAAAATAACCAATAAAAAAATAGTTCAGGCTGGAAAAATATCTGAGCCTGTATTTCTTTTATAATAAAAATAACTTCACAGGGGCTGGAGAGATGGCTCAGTGGTTAAGAGCACTGACTGCTCTTCCAGAGGTCCTGAGTTCAATTCCCAGCAACAACATGGTGGCTCACAACCATCTGTAAAGAGATCCAATGCCCTCTTCTGGTGTGTCTGAAGACAGCTACAGTGTACTTATATGTAATAAATAAATAAATCTTTAAAAAAATAACTTCACAGATAGCTGTAAAAAAAATTTAAAAAAAAAGCTGCATAAAGTAGTGAGAAAAATAAAAAAATATGCTTACCAACTTCCAGCTTTTAAAATGTGAGCATTAATAGCCAGGTGTGATGGCACAGGCGTGATGGCACACGCCTGAAATTCCCAAACTTGGAAGGCAGAGGCAGGGGGATCAGGAGTTTTAAGGCCAGTTTGGGATACATAAGATTTGTCTCAAGAAAAAAAAAAATTAAAAACAACAAAACTGACCAGTATTTCCTGGGCACCTACAATGTATTTAGCACTAGGCTAAGGATTCTGAGAAATAAGAACAATGTGAAATTATACAATAGAGAACACATGATGATAACATTCATTCAGCCAACAAACACAGAAGTCTAGACAAAACATACAAGGGATCTTGGCCCAGTTATTCTGCAGAGACAGGGGTCAATTATGAGTCCTTGTCATTTTCCAGAATAAGAGCCAGTTTAAAAACACTGATGACCTTTAAATGACAGGGTTACTGCAACGAAGTAGAAAATGGGAAGAAGGTAAAATCTACTTTGGAGAACCAAGACACTGAGTGGACAGACAGAGAGTTTCATGTCCTGTTGAGGACCTTACCCTTTGACTCAGGGCAGTATGGCCAACAAGTCACTCTAGAATTTTGTGCTTCTGTCCACTTTGGCCAGTGCCCAGCGGTTAATACAGAGACCCAAACTAGGTAAAAGGTTGAGAATATGTGACTGAATGGTCAGCTGTATTCAGGCTAGCCATATCAACATCCCAGAAGGAGGAGGATGGGGAGGAGTACTGTAAACGGTCTTCTGGATGAGCTCATGACAGTTATGGTCCCCTACACAAGATCAGTCAAAACTCCAGCGAGGTGCTTGGAGCGGGCCTCCGGGGCCCCACTCCTGGTTTAGGAGCTACTGGCAACTGATGGCTCCTAAGGAAGGGTCACTTTTCTTTGGACAGGTGGTGACTGCTAGGTTGCCCATGCTCCCTCTAGTGGATGACCCATACTTATACAGGTAACACTAACAGGGCTTAGGTTAGGTTAGGTGAGGTTACAAAGGACAGACGTAAAGCCAGGACTCCAGGACGGGACCTGTCAGTGTGGGTGTGGTGAAGTTGAAGGGAGGGGTAGGGGGAGATATACAAAACACATTTGTATACAAACATCAAAGTCCCAGAATAAAACATTGAGATGGGCACAGTGACCCATGTGAGAAGCAGGCAGGTCTCTGTGAGTTGAGTTGCGGTCAGTGAGACTCTGTCTCAAATTAAAAAATAAAATAGGTTGGGGATTTAGCTCAGTGGTAGAGCGCTTGCCTAGCAAGTGCAAGGCCCTGAGTTTGGTCCCCAGCTCTGAAAAAAAAGAAAAGAAAAAAATAAAATATAAAATAAATATATTAAAAAGTTTTGTAAGGGGCTGGGGATTTAGCTCAGTGGTAGAGCGCTTACCTAGGAAGCGCAAGGCCCTGGGTTTGGTCCCCAGCTCCGGAAAAAAAAAAAAAAAAAAAAAAAAAAAGTTTTGTAAGCAGGGAGGTGGTGGCATATACCTTTAACCCCAGTACTTGGGAGGCAGAGGCAGGTGGATCTCTGAGTTCCAGGCTGGCCTGGTCTACAAATGAAGGCCCATGATAGCCAGGTTACACAGAGATACACTGTCTCAGAGAGAGAGAGAGAAAGGGGGGGGGGGAGGGAGAGGGGGAGTATGGGAGCAAAACAGGAGGAAGAGGAGGAGGAGGAAGAGGAGGGGGAAGAGGAGGAAGAGGAGGAGGAGGAAGAGGAGGGGGAAGAGGAGGAGGAAGAGGAAGAGGAGGAGGAAGAGAAAGAAGAGGAGGAGGAAGAGGAAGAGGAGGAGGAGGAAGAGGAGGAAGAGGAGGAGGAGGAGGAGGAGGAGGAGGAGGAGGAGGAAGAGGAGGAGGAGGAGGAGGAAGAGGAGGAGGAGGAGGAGGAGGAGGAACAACCCAAAAAGTCCTGAATCCTGACGAAGCTAGGGATGGAAGAACCGTATCATAACAAAGGTGATGGACAACAAACCCAGCCAACTCTTACTAACTAGGGAAAGCTGGAGACACATCCTTCAAAATCAGGAACAACAGAAAATCACCTACTTCTACTCTTACTAAAGTAGTGCCTGAAGTCTAAGGCAGGCCAGACAGGGAAGAGAAACGAGATGTGAGCGACCATCCTGCCTGCAGTTAAATTCTCCACCAGAGAGCCCTGAGAAGAAACAAGCAAGGGTGTCCCGTGTCACAAGGGCTGTCTCTGTGTACTGCAAAGAAATGACAAACAAATTCAGCAAACTAGAAGGACAAAATGAGCATACGAAAATCAATGGCTTTTCTCTGCACTTTTCTCTAATAACACTGAGAATTGATTTATAATAGCCTCAATACAAATAACTGGAATAAGGTTCAGGAGAACAGCAATCCACCTAGTAATGAACCTCACTAACAACAGCCCTGAAAACAAACAAATGACCAGAAACAGGAAAGGAGGCAGCCACGGCGGCAATGGCAGCAGCGGCAGCGGCAGCAGCTACTGAGCAATCCCATAGGAAACACTGACAGAGCCAGCGTGTACTGTGAGGTACAAATGCCTCACAAAAGGCCATCCTCAGTGTTAGCCTTCATCTCCGACTCAGACTCATTCCTCTCACCAACAACGGACTTACGGTCCCTGCATCCCCACCACACCTCCAAGCTTTCACTCCTGCTGCCTCCTCTGTCAAGAAAAGTGCTAAGTCTGTTCCTCATCCTCCAGGACACAATTCAAATCATCTTTTTATACAAAATCCTAGTTTGTACAGCAATTCCCTGTGGTCACTGTGTCCCTGTAGCAGGTTTCTAACTCCCGTTGCATTTTGCACACACAGAGGTGGGGACAGGCACAAACTACTGCTATTGTCCCTCAGGGTTGGATTTCCACCTAGAATCCGAGCCAATAGTCCAAAAGCTTTTAACTTACTTATTTTTAGTTTCTTTCCTAACATAGTATGAAGCCTAGAATTCACTGTTAACCCTGACAAAAAACTCAAGTTCTTAGTACCTGGACTTAACTGTAAATACCTTAAACTCACTGTATTATTGATATTGTTAGAACACTATCCAAAAATGGACTTTCATGTAGGGACTTGTGAGAAAACCCTAAGAAACAAGACAAGAGTTTTCTGACCTCAAAACTGAGTTGTTCTTGGACTGTGTTTTCATGCTTCTCTCAGGTGAAATGGAGAGGACTGAGCTCAGCTGACGTTATAGCTGGCTATTGTTACTGGCTTACGTTTTTTCCACGTTTGGCTTGTCCTTGTGATTCTGCACTTTACTCATGTGACTCTTCTCAAGCTTGAGAGTAGAAAGTGTCTGATGCTCTGAAGAAAGCTGGCTATTGCATGCATCCGCCTCGTTTTTAGGCTCCATTCTCCCAGGTCCCATCACCTCCAGAGCAGTGAACACTCCTAAACTGACAAAAGGCACCAGTACATGCGAGAACTACTGTTGGGACAACCGAAGTCACTGCACTTAGAGAGATCCAACGAAGAAGGGAATGAGGCTCAAGAATGGGGTGTGGGAGCCATGTTTGGGTACAGCTGCCCTCATCCCTAACGTCAGTCGTCTAGACTTGCAGGCATTTAAGACAGCTGGGAACAATACACGGGAATTCCAAGTGAGTCACTGAGCGAGCTGAGTAGCAGTTTCCAGAGACAAAGCTGCTGTGAGCAGTGACAGAAAGGAGAGCGGTACACAGTGAGGAAGGGTGTGGGTACTCACTTGTCGAATGGACATAGTACAGAGAATATACAGGAAGATGAAGGAGCAGTCTGTGGTGTCATCGCCCAGCAGGTTTCGGTGAGACAGTCCTTGGATGTAAGAGAGAGGAGTGAAGGGGAGCTTTGCCACCACTCTACCATCAAATCTAAAATGAAAAGATAAAAAAAAGCAAAGAACTGCTATTTTTAGAACATCGACAAAGTTATTTTCAGGAAAAAGTCTGGGTACAAATAGGACACACTTTAACTAGGACTGAGGTGCAGTGATTTGCTGAAGGACCCTGGCTAATCCGTGCACTCGGAACAAGTGCCTCTCCGTGCTTTTGGTAGGACACCCAAATTACAGAGGACCAAAAAGACTTCTGTACAGTATAGCTATTAGTATATGGTCTATAAGAAACTGAGATAATTTTTTTTTTAAGTATCCTCTTTGCTGGGCAAGGTGGCATATACCTTTAATCTCAGTACTCAAGATGCAGAGGCAGTTAGATCTGAGTTCAAGGACAGCCAGGGTCTATACATAGCAAATTACAAGCCAATCAAGGCTATAAAGTGAAAACTTCCACTTCACAGAATTGAGTCAAGATATGCTCTCTGGGTCATAGCTGCTTCTCTGGCCTTTCTTGCCTTCTTCTGAGACAGGCTGATGCTGTATTACTTGAATCTGGCCCCAAGTCTGCTGTGTTTGAGGCTGGAATACTCTCTTAAATGCCTACTTTCAGTCTTAACATTTATAGACAGGCAGCAGGTGCTTTAAGAAAAAGACCTGCTAAGTGTGTTAGTACACACCTGTTTGTTTTTTGTTTTGTAAAGATTTATTTATTATATATAAGTACACTGTTGCTATCTTCATGCACACCAGAAGAGGTGGTTGTAAGCCACCATGTGGTTGCTGGGATTTGAACTCAGGACCTCTGGAAGAGCAGTTGGTGCTCTTAACCACTGAGCCATATCTCCAGCCCAGTACATACCTGTTTTAAGTCTAGGATTCTAGAACTTGGAAGGCAGAGAGGGAGAACAATTGCATTTTCAAGGACAGTCTAGACTACACAATGAAATCCTGTCTTTTTTTTTTCTTTTTTCGGAGCTGGGGACCGAACCCAGGGCCTTGCGCTTGCTAGGCAAGCGCTCTACCACTGAGCTAAAGCCCCAACCCCATGAAATCCTGTCTTGATTTTTTAAAAAGCAAGATAATAAAAGCAAGGGAAAAAAAACAATGATAATAATATCACAAAAATTCACAACCTACTTGTGTACTGAAGAATCAAGAGGGGAAAGATAAGATATGTGAAAGGCACTTAGAAAGAAGCTACAAAATGTAAACGGACTGAACAGAAGCACTACTCTGCCATGAGAAACTAAACGTATAAAGTGAGACAGAAGCAGGCAGACCTCAGTGAGTTTGAGGTCAGCCTGGTCTACACAATGAGTTCCAGGGCAACCAGGGCTATGTAGAAAAACCACATCCCAAAAACAAATGAAGAAATACAACATGTCAAACACTCCAGGATTAACTGATCAAAGTTTCTTCTATTATTATGTGTGCATGGGTGGGTGTGAGTGTAGGGGCCAAATGACAATTCTGTAGAAATGGTTCTTTCCTTCCCTCTATGTGG
The DNA here is from genome assembly GCF_021556685.1 of Rattus norvegicus. NCBI lineage: Eukaryota > Metazoa > Chordata > Mammalia > Rodentia > Muridae > Rattus > Rattus norvegicus. The sequence goes on along the minus strand of NC_141546.1, from coordinate 82,100,049 downwards.
GTTTCAGGGCCCAAACTCCAGTCTCCAGGCTTGCACAGTAAGCCGCTTTACTCACTGAGCTATCTGGCCAGTTCCCTAACAACCCTTTATATGTTTAATATAGTTATAGCGATATAAAGTTACAGGCCATGGAGCAGAGGGAGTGTGACACTTCAATACATTTATAAAATGTGTGACGATCAGAACAACGGTCAGGCTATCAGCTGTCTATATCCCCAAACACGTATCTATCTATCTATCTATCTATCTATCTATCTATCTATCTATCTATCTATCTATCTATCTATCTATGGTATCTATCTATCTATCTATCTATCTATCTATCTATCTATCTATCTATCTATGGTATCTATCTATCTATCTATCTATCTATCTATCTATGGTATCTATCTATCTATCTATCTATCTATCTATCTATCTATGGTATCTATCTATCTATCTATCTATCTATCTATCTATCTATCTATCTATCTATGGTATCTATCTATCTATCTATCTATCTATCCATCCATCCATCCATCCATCCATCCTTCCATCCATCCATCTATCTAGTTATTTATCTTTTGGTGATGGGAACACTCAAGACTCTTGCTCCCATATTTTTTTTTTTTTTCGGAGCTGGGGACCGAACCCAGGGCCTTGCGCTTGCTAGGCAAGCGCTCTACCACTGAGCTAAATCCCCAACCCCATGCTCCCATATTTTTAAGTGTACAGTACATTACTAGCATAGCAGGCTCTCTATAGAAGAGCTGACGTGTCTGAAGCTCACATGGTGTAAGAAGAGCGCCAACTCTTGAAAGCTGTCCCTTAGCATCTACATGCCAGTTGTGGTATGCCCTTCAACATCATACACAAAAATAATAAACGAGGGAACACGGAGTTATAGGATAGAAATCATGGCATTTCTAGATATTCCATGAAGTTATTTAATCTCCCAATGTCTTCCAGCTTTAGAGGCTTATGGTTCCAAGAATGATCAGCTAAGTAGATGGGGTTTGGGGTTCTTTTTAAGATACAGTCTCACGACATAGCTCTAGCTGACTTGAAACTCACTATGGAGGCTTGGCTTCCCTTGAATTCACCGAGATCTGCTGTCTCTGCCTCCCCTCTGCTGTGCTGGGATATTAAAGTCATACGCAATCTTGTCTGGCTAGAAATGTAACATTTTTGTGTTTAGACATTCTCTAAACCCCTCAACTGTATAAAAATATACTCTTTCTTCTTCTTTCCCTAGTATACCTCATACATATTTCTAACACAACACCTGTCAATGTTATCATTTGTTTATATCACTTATCTTCCCGTAAAACTTTGATAGCACTGAGACATAGGGAGTAAGGGTGGATGTTGGAAGGAGACAAAAAAGACAGACAAAAAGGAAGTGTGATGAAAAAGAGGGAGGGAGGGGCTGGGGATTTAGCTCAGTGGTAGAGCGCTTACCTAGGAAGCGCAAGGCCCTGGGTTCGGTCCCCAGCTCCGAAAAAAAGAACCAAAAAAAAAAAAAAAAAAAAAGAAAAAGAGGGAGGGAGGTAAGGACACGGGACAGCCAGAGCAAGTTTACTGACGTGGTATAGTTCCAGTGAATGCTGGATGTCTGCCCAGCTCTGTCAAAGCAGCGCCTCATGATTGCGCCATTCCATCACTCGCTGTTTACACAACAGTACCTGACCTCATCGCTGAACAAGATTATAGTTGTTAGCACTCTATTTTAAGAGTCAAAATGTTTTTATATGAATATGTTCAGTTTGAAGAAGCATATTAGTAAGCAATTTAAAAAACAGAGGAATATACTGATTTATTTTTAAAGACTATATAATGTCTGAGCTTTTACCTGATAAACATTCTCACGGTTAAGTAGATTTAAAAAGTTATTATGAGACAGGCAATGATGGTGCATGCCTTTAATCCCAGCACTCAGGAGTAGAGGCAGGTGGGTCTCTGAGTGTGTGGCCAGCCTGGTCTACAGAGCAAATTCCAGGACATCCATGGCTACACCGAGAAACCCTGTCTCAAAAAACAAACAAACAAACAAACAAAGTTATTATATCAATGCTCTCAACTGTGGTGGTTTAAATGTGCTTGGCCCAGGGAATGGCACTATTAGAAGGTGTGGCCTTGCTGGAGAAAGTGTGTCACTGTGAGGGTGGGTTTTGAGACCCTTCTCCTGGCTGCTCTTGAGATGGTCTTTTCCGGTTTGCCTTCGGAATAAGATGTAGAACTCTTAGCTCCTCTAGAGCCATGTCTGTCTGAATGCTGCCATGATTCCTACCATGATGATACTGGACTAAACCTCTGAACCTGTAAGCCACCCCCAATTAAATGTTGTTTCTCAGAAAAGTTGCCTTGGTCATGATGTCTGTTCTCAGCAGTGGAAATCCTAAGTAAGACATCAATGGTCCTAAGGTTGCCACCCTTTCATACAGTTCCTCATGTGACCACCAAGATTATTTTCATTGCTACGTCATAACTGTAATTTTGCTGTTATGACTAGTAATACAAATATGTTTTCTGATGGCCTTAGTCTACCCTGTGAGAGTTGTTCGACAGCCCTCCTCTGTCCCTGCAAAGGGGAAGGGAGGTTCTGACTGCTGCATTATATGATTGTATTCTTTTAAAATGAAATTCCTGTTTACATAATTATATTGAAGTTATTAAAAAATAGGATGGTGAGATGATGACCTGCGTTCAAATCCCAGGACCTATCTGATGGAAGGAAGGAACAGATTCCTGCGAATTGTCTTCTGACCTCCATGCATGCATGCTGATTTAAAAATAAAAATCCTTGCTGTTTGATTTACCAATGATTCAGGAGCCAGAGCTGGGATGAGAACCTGCTGGCTCAGACAGGCAGAGAAAGCACCCAGCTTGCCTGACCTTCCTACTCTACCGAACTCTCCTTCTCCACCATGCCTTAAACACCTTCTAACTCAAAGGCTCCCCTTTCTGTTCGCTCCCTGCCAGCAGGTTGCTTGCTTGGCCACTTGACCTGTGTTGACTTTCTTTAGCTCTTGGATTAATGCTAGAGCTGAGGCAACCATAAGTACTTGTTTATGATAAACAGAAAGCTCTAGGATCAAAGGCTGGGCCATACCACAACCAAAACCAGGTTTTTATAGTTCACAATCTCAGGGTTCACAATGGGATCAAATGTCCTGCAACATAATGCACTGTCTCTGTCTGTCTGTCTATCTTTCTGCCTCTCTTACACACACACACACACACACACACACACACACACACACACACACACACACACAATGATGTCTTTAGAAAGTCCACACTGACGTAGTGGTGGGTACAGAAGCATGGAGACTACTGCATACTCTCAAATGATTATGAAAGATACATTATGGTGAGGATACACTCAAAGCCCACCATATTCCAGTACTGCACATGCATATAGTGAATATAAGCCAATTTAAAAGGGCAGACAGTATGGGGGAAATTTGCTCAATGTACAGTGTATACTTGTAACACATACAATGAAAAAGTTTTTCTTGATATATGAATAATGTATAAGTTTGAAATTTTGTTTTCTTTCTTCCATTTTTTTGGAGGCGGGGCAAGGGTTCAAGACAGGGTTTCTCTGTGTAGCCTTGGCTGTCCTGGAACTCACTATGTAGAGCAGGCTGGCCCTGGAACTCATAGAGCTCTACGTGCCGAAGCCTCCCAAGTGCTGGCAATAAAGAGCGTGCACAACTGCCTGGCTTTCACTGTTTTTGAGAGGATTTGGCTATGGAGTATAGGTTGGCCTCAAACTCAGAATTACTTTAAAATCCTGACAAATACAATATTACTACAGATCTTATGCTCACATGCATACAAACAGCACATTTATTAGGCAGGAACATATAAAAGGTTACTCACATGGAATTAAACATTCCCATTAAGGCAGTAAAACAAAAGCCAATCGCAAACATGGATTTCATCCGCACCTACAAGGAAAGCAAAAGATGGTCACTTTACACTAAATATATATACAAAAATTGAATGTACTTTTTCTTAAAAAGTTTTCCATAGAACTGGGAGGCAGAGACAGGCTGATGGGACAGGATGAGGTGAGATGTGAGGCTAGGGCTACGTAGTGAGTCTCTGTCTCAAAAACAAACAAACAAAAAGTTCTATTTTGTGAAAAGCTCCTTGTTAATTTAATTCTCCTTCCATCTCCAATTCCTTCTCTCCTTGTTACTTGTAACAAACTGAGACAGCTCTGAGGCCTCACTCTGGCCAACCAGTGTAAGAAACAAGTGTTGACTGGGATCTGTCTTATTTTGGTGGAATTCTTGCGCTCACTCAATCTCTGCCTGTCCTATGAGGAGCTGGATCACAGACGTGCACTACCACAGTATCTGGCTCTGAAAAGCACTTTTTAAAAGGACAAACTTGAATCTTCTTAGGCTTTCTTCAAGGGGTGAGGTGGTGCGACTGGAATAAGAACATAAGGCCTCAGGGAAAGCATTAACCAGTCGAGTGGATTTGGACTGAGGCACAGAGGCTTTGAGGGCATGCTAAGCTATGACACCAGCTTAGGGCTGTCAACCTCTTGACTTCATGAGCAACAGAAAGAAAGCAACATGGCAGGCATTGTGAGTTAAATCTGTTATTTGCAACTAAATTATTATTAAATTCCACATTCCATAAATGCATATATAGATAAAACAAATATAAATGTATAGTTTTCAGATATTATCTCTGGATCACTTGGCAATTTCTACTTTTATAATTTCCAAAGAGTGAACATGATAAACATTGTGCTAAAGATGAGAAAACTCACTTTTAAAAATCTCTTCCTGTTTGCGGTACCACATGCCTTTAATCCCAGCACTAAGGAGGGAGAGACAGGCTAATCATTCAGAGTTTGCACATAGCAAGTTCCAGGCCAGCCAGGGGTACATACTGGGACTGTGTCTCAGAAAAAAAAACATCACCTGTAAATTATAGTCATTCTGGAAAATGATTTTTAGCAAATAAAGAACCATAGTTAAGATCTCCCAGCAAGTGAAGAAACTCATGGAGAGTTGAGATGTCCTATGCTAAATACACAGAACTAGAAAACATAGCCTTGATCCAAATAAGGGACAAATGGGCTAGGAAATCTACTTTTCCTCACATTACCATGACTGCCAACAAAGCTATCTCCAGCCCCTGTCCTGGAATTACACAGACGCCATAAGCTAAGATTCAACATGAACACAGGGAGAAAACTAATTGGTTTTGTTTTAAAATAAAAGGGGGGCTGGAGTCATGGGGGCTCAGTGGCTAAGAGTACTGGCTGCTCCTACTAGATGGCCTGGCTTCAATTCCCAGAACCCAAATAATGACTGACAATCATCTGTAATTCCAATCTTGGCGGATCCACTTCTGGCTTCTACAGGCACCAGGCATGTAGAGACATACATGCTGGCAAAATGTCTATATGCATAAAAATAAATAATAATAGTTTTTTTTTTAAAAAAAAAAAAAAAAGGAAAACTAGGGGCTGGAGAGATGGCTCAGTGGTTAAGAGCACTGACTGCTCTTCCAGAGGTCCTGAGTTCAAATCCCAGCAACCACATGGTGGCTCACAACCATCTGTAATGGGATCCGATGCCCTCTTCTGGGGTGCAGGCATACATGCAGGCAGAGCTCTATACATAATAAATAAGTCTTTAAAAAACAAAACAAAACAAAACAAAACAAAACCTTAAGAAAGCAAGACATTGAGTGTCATTGTAACTACTGTATTATAAGTGATGGAAACAACTGTAAATATTATTCTGGAATGTGTTTTTTTCCCATCAGTTTTTATCTCTAATGTTTATATCCCTTATTGCACATAAAAAAAATGGATATATCAGTATCAAAGAAGAAAAAAAAGCAAGACATTTCTCAAAAAGACAAATTATAACCTCAAAAGCAGCCTTTTAAAACAAACTCCTAAAATGAAGGTTTTTGGCTTTTGGGGGGAGTGTGGGGGTGGGGGGTGGGGTTGTTCATTGGTTTTCTTGAAACGAGGTCTTCCTGGGTAGCCCTGGCTGGCCTGGAAGTCAGATTCCACTTGCTTCTGCTTCTGAGGGCTGGGATTAAAGGCATAAACCACCATGCCAGCTTTAAAATGAAGTTTAAACGTGGCAGCTTATTTTACCATCCAATAATACCTATAATTATTATTTATAGCCCTGATAGGTGATAAATTTTAAGAAAAATGCAATATATTTGGTGCTTTTGGTGCTAATATATTGAACTTTTGTTGAAAAAAATAGCTTATGTGGTTTACCCTCAGTTCTACTCTGGACTCTTACCATTGACAGGTCTCTATTGTTGTTCTTTAGTTTCTCTTCTTGTCGCTCTGAAAAGAATAAACTGGTTAGTTCAAAAATACTGAGCACAGCCTAATTTTTGAATAAACTGTCACGGTCTGGAGATTACAATAGCATTTTGTTTCAATATCACTCAATAAGACGAAGTGAACACATGAGTTGTTGCTTACTCCGTACTAACACAATGTTTAAATATAGAAGGATGCCAAAATATTTCACTTTAAAAAGTGCTATGAGTGGCATGTACAGATTGGCGGGAACCAAGATGTCTAATTGGACCCATGGCCCACTACATAAGAAGGAAATCATGCTTAGAAAGCTAACCAACCTCCTGGAGCTAGTGAGGTCACAGATCTTAGAAAAGGCTACTGGGCGCAGAGAGATGGCTCAGCAGTTAAGAGCGCTGGCTGCTCTTCTAGGGAACACGGATTCAATTCCGAACACCCACATGGAGGCTCACAATTTAAAAGCTTGAAAGAAAGAAGATCTACTACCTCCATTTGGTAGCCACCTAACTCCTTTCTACTCTCTTACTCCACAGATAAGTACAGCTGCCATCCTCATCAAAGAAGCTTCTCTTTGCAACAAATGGAGACCACACACAAACACAAAGCAGAAAACAACGGCCATGCAGAACCAGCCCTAGTGGATACACCTACACCACAGCTCTGGCATCCCTGCTCAGGGAACATCACAAAAGAGGGAGCAAAAGGATTATACAAGCCAAAACACCAGGAAGTCTGATGTTGAAACACTCTCCTAGAAACAGCTGCATAAACAAGACGAGAACAATGGCCAATCAATAGACAATAGCTACGCTAACTGGAAGGGACAAGATTTCACAGGGTCCACCCCCAGATAAAGACCTTTATGAAACTAATGACTGCTGGGAGGGAAAATTAGCTTTGCTCAGGGATGAGCCCTCTTACTGGGCTCTAATACAAAGTGGTCACCTTTCAAACAGTATACACAAAACAACCAAAACAGAAGAACCAGATAGTAGTTACATACTTGTACATGCATGTACATAGATGTATGTAACAGTAATAATCAAAGAATAAGAGGCTATGGATTTAAGCATGGGGGAGGTATGGGAAGGCTGAGGGACAGTACCAGGGAAGGACTGGAGAAAGGAACAGGGTAAAGTGATGTAACTATATTAAAAATATATTTAAAGGGCTGGAGAGATGGCTCAGTGGTTAAGAGCACTGACTATTCTTCTAGAGGTCCTGAGTTCAAATCTCAACAACCACATGGCTCACAACCATCTGTAAGGAGATCTGATGCCCTCTTCTGGTGTGTCTGAAGATAGCTACAGTGTACTTACATATAATAAATAAAGAAATCTTTAAAAAAAAAATATATATATATATAAATAAAGCTAGGTGGTGGTGGTGCATGCCTTTAATCCTAGCACTCAGGAAGCAGGGGCAAGAGGATTTCTGTTAGTTTGAGGCTAGCTTGGTCTATGACAAGTTCCAGAAAAATTGAAACTGCACAGAGAAACACTATCTCAAAAAGCAAAATAAAACACACAGACATACACACACATACATACATATGTGCACACACATATACATACACCAAATATACACACATACACATCACATATATATATACATACACATACATATATACACATATAGACACATACATACAGATACACATGTGCACACACATATATACATACACAGACACGCAGACACACAATATACATATACACACACACACACACACACACACACACACACACACACACCCCAAGTTGTATTTAGGTCACTGTCTCACCTATCTTCTTTTTTTGTTGTCGACCAGCTGACTCTGTTATAGTTTCCTTCTTCTTCTCTACTGTAAACATAAACACATAAAATTGTATATTAAAAGGATGCTCTCTCAGATGAATTACTACAAAGTTACACTGATGGACTTTGGTCATGATAGAGTTAACTAGCAGAAAGAAAAAACTAAGCGTTTGCTTAGCATGTGTAAGGCTTATTTTTTTCCAAAGACGCCGCATAAATAGGACTGCTTTATGGGTATAAGTATTCTCCAGATGACAAGAATTAGATCAGCACAGGAAAACAAATCTATGTCTAATTCTAATTCAAACCTATTTATAAACCTGAAAAAATTTCCATGCCTAGATCCTTGATGAATTCTGAATATAAAGTACCAGGAAAAAATTACATATTGACATTTATGTGTTCAAGTCAGGCACTGTTGTCTATGCCTGTATTTTTAGAACTCCACAGGCCAGAGCCAGAAGATCACAAGCGCAAGGCTAGCCTGAGTGAGCCACATGGCAAGAATTTCAAAGGATCAAAAAGTTTCAAGAGAAAAAAAAAGTTTTAAGGGCTGGAGACGTCTTTGCATGTTCAAGGCATAGAGTTCAATCCTCAGTACCGAAAGAAAGAAAGAAGAAAGAAAGAAAGAAAGAAAGAAAGAAAGAAAGAAAGAAAGAAAGAAAGAAAGAAAGGAAGGAAGGAAGAGAAAGACAGACAGACAGACAGACAACAGCTAGCTTCTTCTTAAGTATGTTCAAAGAGAGAATTTACAATGTTTTTCTTGTAAACATCCTTCATTAGCAGCTGTCCAATTGGTTATAAATTACAGAAGTCAGTGGCCACACCCATTCTTTTTATATTATACCTATCATGGTTAAAACTCTACATACATCAATGACCAAAGATGTCAACTGATAATTCAATTAAAAATATAAATTTACTTCCAAATAACCATTTTAATGAAGTACAGAAAATTATGATTGTAGCATTGCCTAGCAATTCTACTACTAATTAAGATATAAAACAAGGGGCTGGAGAGATGGCTCAGTGGTTAAGAGCACTGACTGCTCTTCCTGAGGTCCTGAGTTCAAATCCCAGCAACCACATGGTGGCTCACAGCCATCTGTAATGGGATCTGATATCTGATGCCCTCTTCTGGTGTGTCTGAAGGCAGCTACAGTGTACTCATATACATAAAATAAAAAAATCTAAAAAAAAAAAAAAGATATAAAACAATATAAAGTTGAAGACTTATTTTTTATTTTATGTGGATGAGTATTTTTGCTTGCATGTATGTATGTGCACCATGTGTGTGCCTGGTGCCCATGAAGAAAAGGATATCAGATCCATCAGATCCCCTTGTATTAGATTATGAAATGATTGTGAGCACCATGTATGTGCTGGAAATTGAACCCAGGTCATGTGCAAGACCTACAAGTATCTTAATCGTTGTGCTCCCTCCAGTCTACTATTTTGGTTTTTGTTTTTTTGAGACAGGGTCTCATTGTTATTGACCTGGAATTCACTATGTAGATCAGGCTGGCCTCAAACTCAGAGACCTGCCTCTGCCTCTCAGCCTCTCTGCGCCTCTCTGTGCCTTTCTCTGCCCCTCTGCCCCTCTGCCCCTCTGCCTTCAGAGTATTGGAATTATGGATGTGCACTACCATGCCCAGTCTGAAGTAAACTTTTCATTTGTTTCCAAATGTAAATAAACTTACTGTAAAAATTGTAGAAACTAATGAAGACTAAAAATAAAAAATTTATGGCTGAGAAATGAGAACACTAATTGAAATAAATATGATACTAAATTATATTTATATATACATATATGTATATATACACACACACATTTATATTTGGATACCAGTACATGCTGACTGGTATGTGATAATAACAAAATTTCTCAGAAAAATGGTATACCACAGAGATACTTTACTCTTGAGTGGATTAAGCACACTTTACAAGTATCTAGGATTGTGCTAAGGGCTAGAGATACTGCTTTGCCTTCACAGACGTTATAATGTAGTTGAGCAAAGAAACAATCCCAATAACCATAGTCCACAGGTAGGAAAGACTGCAACTGTGGCCACCTTTAATCTCAGCACTCGGGAGGCAGAGGCAGTTGAATCTCTGAGTTCGAGGCCAGCCTGGTCTACAGGGCCAGTTCCAGGATAGTCAAGGCTATACAAAGGAAACTCTGTTGAGTGGGAGATGTGGGGGAGTGATCACAACTGTGGCAAGTGCTCCAAGGAGAGGTCTATGGATAAATCAAAAACTACAAAGATCTGATTCCATCTGGTGACTAAATAAACCTGAGTTTACTAAAAAAATACAAAGAGAAAATTTTTATCATGTAAAGGAACAGCAAGTACTAAGGACCAATAGTACGAAAAATCCAGGACTCATTCAGAAGTTAGAAAAGGGCCCTATGAAACCAGGCAAAGAAAACAGGAGACTATGATATAAGATAACTTTTCCTGACGATATTTCTTCAGGAAGGCCAGATGTGGTGGTATACCCTTGTAATGTCATTCTAGCAGAAGCTGAGGCAGGAGGATTGCAACTTTGAAGCAAGCTTGAAGTGTATAGTAAGCCCCTACCTCAAAACCCCACAAAAACAAACAAATACAGCCGAAAAGAAAGGAAGAATCATATTTTCCTGAGCTTGTCTGTATGTTCACCATGTCTGTACAGATGCCCACAGGGCCAAATTAGGGCAATGGATCCCTAGAACTGGATTACAGGCAGCCATGAGCCACATGATGTAGGTACTGAGTCCTATTACAAGAACAGAAAGCATTCTTAATTGCTGCTCCATCTCTTGAGGGCTAAGACCATATCTACCTGCCTGCCTGCCTGCCTGCCTGCCTGCCTGCCTGCCTGCCTGCCTGCCTGCCTCCCTTCCTTTCCACCTGTTCTTATCACTATGTAATCCCTGGCTTTCCTGAACTCACTGTGTGGACCAGGCTGGCCTTAAACTCAGAGATCGACCTGCCCCTACTCCCAAGTGTTGGGATTAACAGTGCATGCCACCACAGCTTGTACCAAGACTGGCCCATTGTTTCTTGAAGTTGGGTTTAGCTATGTAGCTCAGACTAGCCTCGAACCCACGACTCCCTGCTTCAGTGTCCTGAATATTAGAATCACAGACAAGTGCCATTCCACCCAGTTCCTAAAAGCCATATAAAGACACTGAAGTTTTAAGAAGACAAGTAATATACCCAGATTTATGTTCTGAAAAAGTGCTCTACAAAGTAAATCTGAATAACTGAGGGTAGACACATGAGTGGCTGCAATAGATCCAGTGAAACAATGCTTCTTTAAAATAGGTAGATTTGGCAGATATGGGAGATACAGAAAGATCTAAAACCATTCAAGAGGACAACAGTTACAGGCTTTGACAATGAAATACAGGCAGGAAGTAATAAGAATACTTGAACAAAGGAAGTGCGCCTGATACCCAACACCCCTACACTAGAAAGAAGGTCAACTGGGAGGTCAAGGGCAGCCTGGGTTACAGAGCAAGTTCTAAGTCAGCCAAGGCAAGAGTGAGACCTGTCCCCCAAAAACCTAAAACAGAACACAAAAAAACCCAAACCAAAACAGCTTTCCTGTTTACCATGCACCAGTCACTGCTCTAGTCACATAGGGTACAGACGTGAACAGCAAAGAACCAGGCCTAGTAGCATTTTCGTGCTATGAAGTAGAAGCAAGCAACACAGAAAGCAAGTGTTAACGACTTTTAGATTTCCCTGCTAGAAGCATAAAGTCACCAAGGTAAGAAAATGCTGGAAGAAGGTCATGTTTGTGAAGGTAAATATAATGAATTTGGTTTTAAATATGGCGAGCCAACATTATCAACATTGACTAAAGAATGGCGGACTGTAATTTTAAAAGTCTACACTGGAAAACAAAAGTCTGAGTTTAGTCTCCAGTTCTTTGTTTTCTTGTGATGTAAGTCTATCATTAACTTTCTGAGTCTCAATCTCCTGTCCCATAAGGTGGAGACATTTCTGTAACCAACCACAACGGTTTCTATGGGAATTAAATGACATTCATTTTTCACGGCTGAGTGTGGAACTCTAGGCTTTGGGCATACTAGGCACGAACTCTATCACAGTTCTATACTCTCAGCCCTTCAAGTAAGATAATTTAGGGGGGAAGAAGTGCAAGGGAGCTGAGAAATGCAGGCCAACCATACACAAAGCCCTGAGTACAGGGCCCAGCACCCCATAAACTGGACATGGTGATGAACAACTGTGATCCCAGCACTTAGTAAGCAGAAACAGGAGGATCAGAAGTTTAAGGTCAACCTCAGCTAACAGAGTTCAAAGCTAACCTGGCCTACATAAGACCCTGTCTAAATTTAAACAACAACAACAACAAAACCATTCACAAAAGTTACAGAGATATAAGGAGATAAGAAGAAGATAGCAATAAAGCTAGCTATAGAAATTCTTAGGAGCCAAGTTAGGTGTGGTTTTGGGTTCTGAATGGCTGTAGTTCCATCACTTGGAACATAGGACAAAGTCAGGTCAAAGTCATCTTCAGCTAGTGGGTTCAAAGTCAACCAGGGCTAAATGAGACTTACCTCAAAAGACAAAACAAAAAGAATACTGGATACCAATGGTGCCTTTATAGAACCATTCAGAGTCCCAGTAATTGGGGAGCTGAGGGCGAGAAATCATAAATTTGAGGCCTGCCTGGGCTATCTAAGAGCTTATGTATATGATCAATGAGGCCTGCCTGGGCTATCTAAGAGCTTATGTATATGATCAATGAGGCCTGCCTGAGCTATCTAAGGCTTTATTTATATGATCAGTTGTGCCCTGCTAAATTTTAACTTTACTTCAATGGCCACAAGTTTTACCCATTTTAATTATTTTTTTTTCAAACATTTTTCAGTTTTCTCACCCAGCTGAAACTTGACTTGCCTTAACCCCAAAGGGTACCACTCCCATTGACACTAGTCATAATGAGTTATCATTCTCCAAACACATACTAAAATTCCCATGTTTACTAATATGATTTGTCCTTTACCTAGAATTTCCTCTCTCTTAGTTTTTAATCTACATTCTAACTAGCCCACGAGGCATTCAAACCATCTGTATCATGAGGCCTTCCATAACCCCTCACAACAGAACAGGACCTCTTCTTTAGAATGAAGGATGGATAGGTAGACAGACAGACAGACAGCTGCCATGACCTCTTTCCCCTGTAGCTCCTCCCACCCCCTTAGGTGGGGTTTCAATGCGCAGCTCTGGCCTGGAATGCAGTATGTAGACCAGGCCTGCCCCATCTGGAGCTGGCCTTTTAGCGTTCCTTTTAGCGTTTTGATTTCTATTTTTACCAAGTTGGATTATGGTTTTGTTTGTAACACGAATCTCCCTATGTAGCCCACACTAGCTTGGAACTCACAGTCCTGTCTTCATCTTCTGAGTGCTGAGATTTCAATTGCTCCAACAAGGAATATTGACCTCTTCTTGTATTCTTGGTATGCTCCTAAAATAGTTACTGTGAACTTGCACCCAGTGAACTTACTGTGTTGAAACTTCCACCCTGTTACCATACTCACACTTTTTACTTTGTTTTTCCACTTCCGCCTTCAATCTCTTGTATTTGTCTGTCCTGTAAACCAGGACCCAGGTTATGCCTAAAAATATTAAAAGCGACATGCTAATGAGAAATGAATGGAAATCACAACGAATTGTCTTTAATTGTTAGTGTTGGAGACAAAAGGATTTCGACATTTTGCTCTAGACTTATCAGTAATTAACTTTTTTCAAAGTCAGATCAAAACATTTTTTTTTTATTTTTTATTCTTCGGGCCTGGGGATTGAACCCAGGACCTTGCGCTTCCTAGGCAAGCGCTCTACCACTGAGCCAAATCCCCAACCCCAAAACATTTTTTTAAGTGTCTCCACAAATACGTAAAGAAAATCAGGAAGTATGATTCCGCACTTTTTTTTCTCCTGCTTCAAAAAGGGGATGACCCCAGGATTTCTTGAAAGGGACCACTCAAGTCGCAGGAAGTGAGGCTCCCGATCTTTCAAGGGGTGCGAGGGATCCCAGCACCCTTCCACCCTGAGATTATTAATCAAACGTCCAAGAAACAGCCGCCCTCACCCTCGGCGAGCAGCGCGGTGCACACGGAGATAAAAACGATGAGCAGCGTGTCTGCAAACATGGTGCTCATCTCGCTCGTCCGTCCCTGCGCTCCCACCCTTCACGGGGGAAGCACTCAAAAGCCAGAGAGACGGGGAAGAGACTTCGCGGGAGCGACCCTCGAGGAGCACTACAACTTTGACAGCACGGAATCTACACTTCCGCTTCCGGGGCACCGAACCGGAATTGCATCTTTCATTCTCGCCGTGTGGCCACTTGAGTCGGAAGACTGCAGGAACCCGCAAGTCTCGGGGGCTGAAGGCGCGCACCAGACCCAGTCTCGCGAGAGTTGGAAATGTCGTTTCATCGGAGGATGGCGGTGTAGTGGAGGGCTCACCTCCTCGGCGGTGTGTTAACTGCTCTCCGAGCCCGACCGCCTACCTCAACACTAGAACCCTGTCATGCGGGATCTGCACTTCACCTCCAGCCCCACCTCCGTGGCCGAAAAGTTAGGCTAACATGTGCCGAACGCCAGGGTTTGGGTGCTCGCCCCTGGTCGCGGGGCTGGGCGCGCCAAGTTGAGCTAGTCCTCGGTCGCTGGGGAAAATAAGCCTTTATTACGCTGGAGGAGGGAAACGGTTGCACGCTTAGCTGAGGCTGAGGTTTTATTGGAAGGAAAGTCCTGCGGTGGCATAGTTGACGGGAAATAAGTGGAAAGGGTGAATTCGAGAATTAGAAGTGTTTCTGGAAAAAAGCAAAGAACTTTCTAGGCAAAGTGAAAGGCGGAGAGAGGAAAAAGGGTGTTTGAAAAGGTGTAGTATGTAAAAGGTCTTGAGAGAGGGTCATAAACTCAGATGTCCTCTGTGAGGGACTGTAAATTACCTTGTGCAAGCTGGCAAGAAAGTGACTGGAAAGTCCTTGATGAAAGCACTCAATTCCTCCCAAACAACCATTTGTTTAGGTCCTAAACAAAGGGTCCTAATGGGGACAATAAATGCCTGATTTCTCTGATCTGGTTTTGTTTTGCTTTTTCTTCAAAACAACTCAGAAATCTTGACTTGTGTGTTGGTGTTTTCTTTGGGATAGGGTTGCACTGTTTCCTGTCATCGATTCTTCCGAACTCCACTGCACTCAATTTATAAATCTTCCGTTAACATTACCTTTTCAGTTTCTCTTCCCTTTTATTCACCCAGTGTCCCTTTAGTAGACATTACTGAGTTCCTGTATGTCGGGAACAGTACTGGGCCCTGATGGAGTAAGACTCCTTGGTTCCAAAATTCCCCAGGGAAATTGTATGCCATAGAATACATAGTAAGATGTAATAAAGTTAACAGCAAAAGTGTTGATAGCGTAAGACCCATTCTTCCTGGAAGATGTAGGAAGTCTTCCGAAAGGTCAGTCTGAGCTGAATCTTGGTTTGAGTAGTAGTTCAGACAATATGTTTTTGTTTAATCTTCTACATCACCCAAGGTAAATGTTGAGATAGGACAAAGGGTGACCTTTGAGATCTGCTGGCTTTTCAATTCTGGCTCTGCTGCTTAAGTGACAGTCGCTTTTGAATATATAAGTCTTTTAGTCTCAGTTTTCTGTCACCATTAATGACACCAATGGGTAAAACTGTTAAGAAGCTTGGATGAAAAAAGAGTATACACTGTACAGCATTGAAAGCTGTGCTTGACATGAGTTTAACCAGTTAAATATGATAGTGATTGTAAAATACTAAAAGAGTCTAGTTAAACCATACCACACTGTAGCCAGATACGCTGTCTCGAAAGTGTGAAAAGTGAAGTGTTAGAATCAGTGAAATGTGGCTGGAGACACTAAGAGTATCTATTCTTGCAGAAGATCTGAGTTCGGTTCCCCTGCACCCATGTGGAAGCTCATGACCAGCTTTAACTCCAGTTTCAGGTTGGGAGGTAGGCAAATTGCTGAATTCAAGACCAGCCTGGTCTACAGAATGAGTTCCAGGACAGCTAGGGCTACACAAAGAAACCCTGTATTGAAAAACAAAACTAATAAGTAAACTTAAAAAAAAAAAAAAAGGAGTCAGGGTCGTGGCACATGCCTTTGATCCCAGCACTCTGGAGGCAGAGGCAGAGGCAGGTGGATCTCTGTGAGTTCAAAGCCAGCTTGGTCTACAGAGGGAGTCCCAGGACTGCCAGGGCTACACAGAGAAGCCCTGTCACTAAGCACACCTGCTCCTCTAAAGGCTTGGGATTCAGTTCTGAGCACCCCCATAGCTGTAGTCACTGCTGTCTGTAACTCTGGTTCCAGGAGTTCATACACTCTCCTCTGGTAGAGCCACACAGACGGTTCATATAAATTCAGGCAGAGCACGCACACAAGATTTTTTTTTTAATGATTAGTCAATGAAATGGACTGATAAAAAGCCTCTCGGCTGCTCTTGTACAAATGTTTACTGCGTGGACAGCAGCTGCTAAGATACTTACTAGGACAGTGGTCCTGCACGATATTGAAGAACTGTCCTAGTTCAAATACTACTCTCCTTAACAGCATTAACAGTGTTTAGATTGAGAAGCTCTTCTGGAAACCATCCCCCACAGCACATTGCCCTGCTCCAACCTCTAGGACTGCGGCAACCCTTTTGTCTTTTGTCTGTGACTTCCTTTATTCTGTAGTAATATCTAGTATGTTTGGTGGCAGCTAGAATTCTCTTTATATTTGCTTCTTGCTGTTACCACTTCCTGTGGAAGATAAATAGGTGCTAACCTTCAAGTGTTTTCATTTCTAGTAGAATTAGTAGTACTGGTTTTTCTTTAACAGTGCCAGACTAGTCATCATAATTTTAAGAGAATTGTCTGTTTATACTCAAGTATGAAACAATATATGTACTAAGTTTCAGTCTTTGCCATTCTTTAACTGGTTACTTTTAGAAGTTACTGTTACTTAATTTCTCTGAAATTAAATTGAAAAAAAAAATCTGTTCCACGGGAGTAAAACTACTTACATTTAACAGTTACTGTTTGGGGTATGTAGGGTTAAGTGTAAAATTCTGAAGTTGGAAGGACTGCTTTCATTCAGATCTGGTCCACCGACGATATTTAATTTTAAGCAGCGATTCACTGAAGCACTCTTTGATTCAGTGAAAGCAAAATGAGATACTAGTTATGCTAGTGCCTAAATCCAAATGTTTTACTTAGTTTCCTGCAAAAAAAAAAAAATTGCACACTTGGTTATCTCAGCTGAAAAGGGAGAAGGAGAACTGTGAGGAGAAGAAAAAAACGAATTCACTATCCCTGCTGGAGGTTGTGCCACAAGCCCATAATCCCACCAGTGCAGTCAGGAGGCAAAGGCCAGACAGGGCTATGAGGTAAGATGCTGCATTAAAAAAAAAAAAAAAAAAAAAAAAAGGCTTTATTCTGCCTGGTCCATAATACAATTTGGTTATTGCTAATGGTGTTACTGCTTCTATTAAAACACTGAGTATAGGGGTTGGGGATTTAGCTCAGTGGTAGAGCGCAAGGCCCTGGGTTCGGTCCCCAGCTCTGAAAAAAAGAAAAGAAAAAATAAAAAACAAACAAACAAACAAAACAAAACACTGAGTATATAATCCTTGGGCTGACGTTCTATCACTTCATTTAGATTGTCCAAACTGAGCCTGTGTATTTTCCCTCAAATATTCAATAAAATTCTTCAATTCTTTTCTTTGTCCTCCCCCTCCCCTCTCGAGTAAGTGGCTTGCAAACCTGGAATAAAAGCACAGCTCTCAGAAATGTTCTTCGTCTGGTTTGTCCACATACCAAGCTTTGTGGATTTCCAGAGTTCCCTTATCTCCTTAGTCCCCACACATTTCTGTCATCGGTAAGTAATTCACACCAAGTCTGTACTCATGCATAGGATAGTTTTCTGACCAGTCACACTTAACGATATTCTTTCCCCTCACCCAGCCACTCTCCCCATGTAGGCAGTGTGATCCTTAACAGATGCGGAGCAACTAGATATGGAGAACTGGGGAGAAGAAGGAACTGAGGACATTACCCAGGTTTTTTGGTCCCTAGACACTTAGATATATTGACAGCAAAGAACAGAAGAGGTATTGAGCTCTTAGGGAAAGATTCCCTCCTCCCCATTTTTACTAGCGGGATAAATGATAAAACCAACGTCATAAGCCTGAGCACTAAGGAATCGTGAATTCTTCATAAAGTAGAACACTAAAATGTTATTAGGTTTTTTACTATGTTGCCCCTCCCTCCAAAAATAACATCCGGGTCTGTGTATATTTGTCTTAAGTGCAGACTTAATTTGCTTTGGAGTAATCAATACTGTTTTGAGGACAGATTGCTTCTTTTCACTGTTAAATCCTTACCTTTGATGTGGCCTGGGACAGATACTGTATGGGCAATGGTCTCTGAATGAATAAATGATACTTCGGTGAGAGAGGATGGTGCTTTGTAGACATACCTTGAGAGAATCAAATTTGAGGACACGGAAGGAAGGTAGAATTTAATTAAGACAGGGAAAGCTGTGATCAAAAGCTGTGAGTTGGAAATGAGAAGGTGCCAGTCGAGGGCAGATGGATAGCAGACATCTGTGGTGTTGCGAGAGGGGACATAGTTACAGGAACAGGACTGGAGGGTCAGGGAAGTGGCTCAGGGAGGTGCTTGCCTGGCATCCACTGGGCTCTGGGGTTGATTGCCAAGGGTGTGTAAAACCCGGGTGTGATGGTGCACTCTGTAGTTCCAGCACTCAGAGATGGAGTCAATCGGAGGCTCAGGGTCATTTCTGATAACAAATCTAAGACCCTGTCTCCAAAGGAGGGGGAGGAGGCACTTGCTGGAGAGTGAGCTCAGTAGGTAACACGCTCACAAAAGCACAGACCTGGGTTCAGTCCCCAGCATTTACATTAAAAGTGTCAGACATGGTGGCACAGAATTATCACCCCAGTGCTGGGGACACTTGGTGAGTCCCAGGCCAGTGAAAGACCCTATGAATGATGCTGCAAGAACAAAGGACGCAGCAGAGTCATCCTCTGGCTTCTACGCAAGCCGTGTGCTCAGTGAGCATGCAATCTCACACATGCGTGGAAACGCATGTACTGAAAGGACTGTCAGGATAACCATTCAGATGGTTAAGGAGTGCACAGTTGAGCTGGGATCCATGAGTATCCTAGGACAACGTACAACCTTTTATGTACCTTTTTACTAAGCTAAGTATTCATTGTTTTTCTCAAATTCTGAAGAGTTTGTAAGTCTGCCACCTAGGTTTTATGTGTAAGAGGACGATAGAGAAGCCGAAGTGTGTTTTTGGTGTCAATTAGTCCTCAAGTTTCTCCTATTACAGCACTCAGTGGAAGACTCTGTGTGCGCAGGCCTGGTGTTCTCGGAGGCGAGAGAAAGTGTTGGAGGTCCTGGAACTGGAGCTACAACTGGTTGTGAGCCACCATGTAGGTGCTGGG
Organism: Rattus norvegicus; assembly: GCF_021556685.1. Lineage (NCBI taxonomy): Eukaryota > Metazoa > Chordata > Mammalia > Rodentia > Muridae > Rattus > Rattus norvegicus. The sequence continues at coordinate 82,080,445 of NC_141546.1, read as the reverse complement.
AATTAAATCCAGGTCCTCTGAAAAAGTAGCTAATCCTCTTAATTGCCATTTCTGCAGCCTTTAAGAACCTGAGTTTAATCCCTAGAATACACATTACAAAGTCAGGTGTAGTGTGTGCTTGTAATTTCAGTACTGACAAGTTGAGCCTTGAGCTTGCTGGCCTGCCAGCCTAGCCTAGTCTAATCTGTGAACTGTTGGTCTGTAAGGCACCCTGTCTCAAAATCAGGGTGCACGGTTCCTGTGCCCACTCTTAACCACTGAGCCACATCTGCAGCCAGAAAATCTTCTTAGTAAGACATCGTCTCGAAAGAAAAAAAAAAAAAAAAGAAAAAAGAAAAAAGAAAGAAAAAAGAAAAGAAAAACTCTTAAAAACAACCAAAAATCTAAAAAGTAAATCTAGCACACCCCTAATCGCCACCTCTGTGTGTGTGTGTGTGTGTGTGTGTGTGTGTGTGTGTGTGTGTGTGGTGTGTATGTGTGTTTGTGTATTATACACAGAAAAACATGTAGAATTTTGACTTGTATGTGTGTGTGTAGTGCTGGTAGCTAAACCTAGGGCCTTACACTTGCTAGCCATTGTTATACCCCTCGAGTTACATCTTCTCCCCCAAGAATTTTGACATGAGCTCACTTGTCAATATTCTAAATCCAGCATAAGGCAACAGACAGTCATTATAAGTAAACAGGGTAGGGCCAGTGAGGTGTCTGATCAGGTAAAATCGCCTGCCCTGCAAACTTGATGACCAGAGTCCTATCCCTGGCTCAAGGAGAGAAGTAACTTGGGAAAGTTGGCCTCTAGCTTTGAATGGAGACCATCCCATGTGGGAAGACACATGCCACAGCATACACACACACACACACACACACACACACACACACACACACACACACACACGTGTTTTCTGTATAGCCATGGCTGTCCTGAAACTTGCTCTGTAGGCCAGGTTGGCCTCACACTCTGCCTGCCTCTGCCTCCTGAGTGCTGGGATTAAAGGCATGTGCCACCACCAGCTAGCTAATAAAATAAAAATTTAAACAGAGTCAGTGATGAGAAAGACAAAATAATGGTATTATTACTCAAATTTGTATTAGTTACTCGAGTCCATTTTTTTCAGGTTTTCTTTTTTTTTAAATATTAATCATTTTATTTTTTTCTCCATTCTTATTAAATTGGTTTTTTTTTTTCTTTCCCCTGGAGCTGGGGACCAAACCCAGGGCCAGAAGCGCTCTACCACTGAGCTCAATCCCCAACCCGGGTATTTCTTATTTACATTTCAATTGTTACTACCTTTCCCCATTTCCAGGCAAACATCCCCCTAACCCCTCCCCCTTCCCTTCTACATGGGTGTTCCCCTCCCCATCCTCCCCCCATTACCGCCCTCCTCCCAACAATCACGTTCACTGGGGGTTCAGTCTTAGGAGGACCAATGGCTTCCCCTTCCACTGGTGCCCTTACTACCTATGCAGTTGGAGCCCAGGGTCAGTCCATGTATAGTCTTTGGATAGTGGCTTAGTCCCTGGAAGCTCTGGTTGGTTGACTGTTCATATGGGGTCTCAAGCCCCTCGAGACCATTTCTTTAAAAAGAGCTTTAATCCAACACTTGGGAGGTAGAGGCAAGTGGATCTGTGAGTTCAAGGCCAGCCTGGCAAGACCCTGTCTCAGAGAAAAAAAAAAAGAAAAGAAAGTATTGTGATAAAGCTCAGTGGGTAGAGTATTTGTCTAAGCATGCACAAGCCCTGGGTTCAGATCCCAGAACTAGGTCAAGCAAGAGTGGCTGCACATGCCCATAATCCCAACACTAGAGGATGGAAAATCACAGTCATTGCAGCTGCAGGAGTTTGAAACCAGCATGGGATGCATGAAACCTTGTCTCAAAAAAAGGCAGGAGGGACAGAAGATATAGCAATATTTATTTGACTAGAGCCTTGAAGGTAAGTCTAGCATTAAAAAAAAATTAAGCACTTGTGTATGTGTGGGTGTCTGTGTGGGTGCTGAGACCCAAATTCGGATTCTCTGGGAGAGCAGTACGAACTCTTAACTGCTGAGCCGTGTCTCTAGCCCTGCACTTTTCAAAAGCAAAACCCAAACCCACAATTCTACTGTACATTTATGATAATAGTTATCTCAATGCTTAACAAAAAACTCAACAACAATGAAGTCTTACTCTGCTCAACACATGGCAAACCGCTGTATACGCCAGCCAATTGTGTCTCTGTGCACTGTGTCACAGTGACCTGAGCGGCACTTCATGGGGAACACGGTTGAGGTTTGGTTTTTTGTTTTTTTGTGAACAGTGAATCAGTTATATTGTCTTGGATTCATTTCGCCCCTACAGGGCCCTTAACAACTGCGGAACAAAAGAGGTGACTCTCCCAGCTCTTTCAAAAGATTAAAACATCTGACAGTTATTTCCCTTGGCTCTGAAGTGGGCTCATACATGGAGATATTCGACTGTGCCTACTTATGTTTTTCTATTTAATGTATGTGCCTATCTGTGGTGTGTGGATGTTTGCACACACATATGTGGGGGGGGTATATATGTCCCATGCACACAGAAAATACAGAAAGGCCAGAAAAGGGCATCAAATGCCCTCTGCGATTATCTGCTTTATTCCCTTGAGACAAGGTCTCTCACAGAACCTGGATCTTGCAATGAATTCAGCTAGGTTGACTGAGCAGAAAGCCCCTCCTGCCTCTTCCCAAACCTCCCAGTCATTCCCCACAGCGCTAAGTTACAAACCTGCTAGGCCACGCCAGTAATGTTACTCGGTTGCTGGGGATTTGAACTCATGATTGCACGCACAATATGCACAATCATTCATGGAGTCATCTCCCCAGGAAGGAAAATGAAGGATTTCTTTTTTTTTTTTTTTTTTTTTGTCCTTTTTTCGGAGCTGGGGACGGAACCCAGGGCTTTGCGGTTGCTAGGCAAGCACTCTACCACTGAGCTAAATTCCCGACCCCCCGAAGGATTTCTAAACATTGTTACTTTATTTATTTTCTTTAAATAAAAGAATACGTAAATTGCTTAAAATTTCCAAGTTTTTTTTTAAGATTTATTTATTTATTATATATAAACTCACTGTAGCTGTCTTCAGACACACCAGAAGAGGGCATCAGACCCCATTACAAATGGTTGTGAGCCACCATGTGCTTGCTGGGATTTGAACTCAGGACCTCTGGAAGAACAGTCAGTGCTCTTAACCACTGAGCCATCTCTCCAGCCCAAAATTTCCGAGCCTTAAGTAACCAAGACAAAAGGTTATTTTATAAAATGAAAATAGGCATGGTGCTAATTTAAATCTGTGCCGGGCTAGAGAACAAGATGTCTTAAACACCACCCTCCAGGGCCGGGGAAGATCTTGGAAGAGGGGACTAGAAGAACGAAAGAGCTGGAGGAGGGGGAGGAGCTGGAGGCGGGGAAAGAGCTAGAGGGGAGGAGCTGGAGGCGGGGAAAGAGCTAGAGGGGAGGAGCTGGAGGCGGGGAAAGAGCTAGAGGGGAGGAGCTGGAGGCGGGGAAAGAGCTACAGGGGAGGAGCTGGAGGGGGAGGAGCGCTGTCTTCTGGATGTGACTTGGCCATTGTACTCAGGAACTCAGCAGCCTCCGTACTTACACCAGACCCGGGCAAGAAATGGGTTCATCGGCATTCTGCCAAGGAGAGAGAGGTATCGTGAGGCTCCACCACTGAGGAGCTCTGGGCAGTTCATGGAGGAGGGGAGCATGCTTTTTTCAGAGGTGTAGGCAGGTTACTTGCCTCGGCTTCAGTAAATAACACCAACCCACGCTCATGCAAGCAACCCCGAGTGTGTTAGGGGTTACTGTTGGTTTGATGAAGCACCATGAGCGAAGCAACTCACACTTTCAATATTGCTGATCGTCCTCGAAAGAAGTCAGGGCAGGAACCTGGAGGCAGGAGCTGATCCAGAGGCCATGGAGGGGTGCTGTGTACTGGCTGACTCATGGCTTTCTTATAGAACCCAGGACCATCAGTCCAGGGATGACTCCACCCACAATGAGCTGCCCACTCCCCAACCCCATCAACAACTAATTAAGAAAATGTCTTAGAATCAGAACTTGCGGAGACATTTAATTGATGTTCCCTTTCAGGTAACTCTAGCTTGTGACAAGCAAACCCAGTGGATTACAAAGACGTGGGAAGGGGCTTTTGGGGATGATGATGTTTTGCAGGAGTAACAAGGGATAAGAAAAGGGCAACGGATATGATCAAAGGGCAACAGATATGCATGTGTGAAATTGTCACAGAACAAATGAAAATGTTTAAAAGCACACACACAGGGTTGGGGATTTAGCTCAGTGGTAGAGCGCTTGCCTAGCAAGCGCAAGACCCTGGGTTCGGTCCCCAGCTCCGAAAAAAAGAAAAAAGAAAAAAAAAAAAAAGCACACACACACACACACACACACACACACACACACACACAGTGGCACTGAGGCTTGTGTTTCTGCATGTTCCCAGGGCCTCCCCCAGTTGCAGCTTGTTGTCACTGTACAAATAAAATGCCCATCCTTCTAAACTGTAAGGATAGGACTGTCAATTCATCTTACTGATATATTAGGTTCCAACTTAATGTAAAACCGTATGTGAGCTAGTCAGAGGTGGCACTCGGGAGGCAGAGGCAGGCTGTGATCTCTCCGAGTTCGAGGCCAGCCTGGTCTACAGAGTGAGTTCCAGGACAGCCAGGGCTTCACAGTGAAACCCCATTTCTTTATAAAGTAAAATTGATCATGTGTTCAAGACTTATGATTTTTATTTTTATTACGTTTATTTACATGTGCACGCACATACTTACAAGACGTGGAGATCAGAGGACAACTTTCAGTAATCAGTTTTCTCCTTCCCCCATGTGGATTTTCGGGGATCAAACTTAGCTCATCGGGCTTGATGACAAATTTCCTTACCCACTGAGCCACCCCACCACCAATTCCTTTTTGAGACAGGGTTTTTATATAATCCAGGTTGGACTTGATAAAGTCAAGACTGACCTTGAACTGCCTATCGTCCTGCCTCCATCTACCAAGAGCTGTGATTGCAAATGCACTACCACACCGGCTTAACCCTTGAGATTTTAAGCTGCCAAGTATGTGCTTGACGCTAATCGATTCCTGTTGAATAGAAAGCCGAGCCAGGGATACACTGCTCGGGTTGTCTGCAAGGTATGAGAGTGTGGAGAAGCATGGCCAACACGTGCTAATATAAATCCAGAGCTGGAAAGGAGCTTAAACAGCTCAATGTCATTTTCTTCACTCCACAGGGGAATGAACTGACAGCCATACGAGGTAGCAGCAGACAGCATATAACTAGTTACTGTCGGACCCAGACTGAGGCAGGCTGCAGCCTGCTGGGCTGGTTCTCTTTTGACTAGCTCCAGCACACAGACTAGGAGAGGCAGTACACACTCCGTGCACTGGGTGAGCCAGTCCGGATTTCTTCTTTGGAGGAAAAGATGCTGTGCTCGCTTAGGTAACTTTGGAAGAACAGTGGTTTCAGCAAAGCTAAGCAGGGATCCTCCCTCAGAGTGTTACTCAATGCGTTTGCCGTGCTAACTCCATCCACTGTGACTCTCCAAGATGTTAGAGTGGGAAGGGCGTGCAGGTTTTCTCAAACTTATTTGTCCTCCATGTCTTTTTTCTCCTCAGCCTTACTGTTGCCAGGAGCAGTTGGGAAAATATTCATTTCGGACGTTCTAGGAAGAAGGCTTCGTTCACACTTACCACACAGCCTTTTCCTTTGGTTTCTTTTGGGGGGTTTTTCAAGACAGGGTTTCTCTGTGTAGCCCTGGCTGTCCTGGAGCTAGCTCTGTAGACCAGGCTGGCCTCGACTCAGAGATCTGTCGGTCTCTGCTTTCAAGTGCTGGGATTGAATGGATGTGGCACCACCACTGACCCTGCAACTTTTTTCTTTTTTTTTCTTTTTCTTTTTCTTTTTTTTTTCCGGAGCTGAGGACCGAACCCAGGGCCTTGAGCTTGCTAAGCAAGCGCTCTACCACTGAGCTAAATCCCCAACTCCGACCCTGCACAACTTTTATCTGTATGTAAAGGTGTTCTCTCAACTGTCTGGTTTTTTTTTTAAAGCCAGATATAAATTATTTAAAGTAGATACTTCATATATTAAACTGATCTCATTTTTAAAAAGACAAAGCAAGTGAAATTTGGTTAGAATATATCAGTTTTTTATGTCTTGCTAGATTTATTTATTAAAATTGTGTTTGATGCACTCCAAATGACCAGAACAGGGGTTGGGGATTTAGCTCAGTGGTAGAGCGCTTGCTTAGCAAGCTCAAGGCCCTGGGTTCGGTCCCCAGATCTGAAAAAAAAAAAAAAAAAAAAAAAAAGCCGAATACCAAATGACCAGAACAGACACATTATCTTTATGTCTATCAACTGTTGAATGGAAAAACAAAATGACACACAAAACCACACTGGAAACCTGTTCAGCCATAAAAACAATGAAACTGGCTGGGTGTGTTGCTGCCCGTCAGAAATCCCAGAGTTTAGAAGGTACAGGGAATTATTGAGTTCTGAGACAGTCTGTGCTTCATAGCAGATCCCTGTCTAAAAAATGAGAGAGAGAGAGAGAGAGAGAGAGAGAGAGAGAGAGAGAGAGAAAGAAGAAGGAGAAGAAGAAGAAGAAGAAGGAAGAGGAAGAGGAGGAGGAGGAGGAGGAAGAGGAGGAGGAGGAGGAGGAGGAGGAGGAGGAGGAGCTGAATAGATGAGAAATCACTAGAGGTGCAAGCTTCGCAGCATGAATTCAACTCCTGGAACCAATGGCCCAAGGAGAAAACCAATCCAGAAAATTGACCTCTGACCTCCTGGCGTGTGCTGTGGCAGAGGCTTCTTTACTCGAATACTCACACACGCCTAGTAATAGGTACAATAACAATTAGAAATCAGCAAAGAGAGGGCTCGTTTGTGGGGGCTGGTGAGATGGCTCAGTGAGCGTTTAAGACTCACTGCTCTTCCAGAGGTCCTGAGTTCACTTCCCAGCAACCATAGGGTGGCTCACAACCATCTGTTATGGGATCCGATGCCCTCTTCTGGTGTGTGTGTATGTGAAGACAGCTACAGTGTGCTCATATACAATAAATAATTCTTTTTTAAAAATCTATTTGTCTTTCTGTCTGTCTATTTTTATGGGAATACACTGTCTACACTGCATCCAGTAGCAGGCTGGTCCACACCAAGACCCCAGTGAAGAACTGCAGCACACTCATTAACAGCACACGGCACAGACAGTGGAACAGCCGGATGACGCTCACGATTCGAGGAGGGAGCCAAGCTGTCCCCTGAGAAGGAAGAGATCTTTAAAGAAAAAAAGATACAGAAAATCCTAATGAGATACGATGAAAGGAAGAAGAATCCCCCAAGTCAGCAGGTTTGTGGAGGAGCAGCTCCAGCAGGGCAAGCTTTCTGTCAGCGTGCGTCAAGGCTAGCTGGCTGGAAGGCAAGGGAGTGGAGTTCTGAGGAAATCAAGGCTGGGAGAGACAAGTCATGAAACTCACATAATAAAGGTTTGTGTGTGTGTGTGTGTGTGTGTGTGTGTGTGTGTGTGTTTCTTTAAATAAAGTCCAAGGTTGTCTCTGACCTCCACGCACATGTGCATGTGAGCAGACACACTCAAGAACATGCACACATGAGAACACACACGTTACAACATTCCTGAGATTAGAAAGCATTAAGTGCAGCAGGCCAGACATACAGCGGTGAGGCTGCATGATTTTACTCCCGTGTGGGTTCTAGAAAAGCTGATCTCAGAGAAGCTGAGAGTAGAGTGGTTGTCGCAGCCTGGAGAGAGTGGGGAAGACTGGGTGAAGGTCTACCAACGAGGATTAATGTGGCACACAGGCCTGTAAGCTCAGCCCTCAGGAGATGGAGGCAGGAGGGCCAGAGTTCAAGGCCAGGCTTGGCTATGTAGCAAGTTGAGGGCAAAAATATACAAAAAAATTGTACGTCATCTATAGAGTATCCTGTGATGTTCACAGCTATGTAGACACTATGTGGTGTTTACATTGGATTAAATATAGGGTTAGGGTTAGGGTTAGGGTTAGGGTTAGGGTTAGGGTTAGGGTTAGGGTTAGGGTTAGCTATAACCTTAAGTATCATTTTTAAAAATCACTTTTTTAGGGGTTGGGGATTTAGCTCAGTGGTAGAGTGCTTGCCTAGCAAGCGCAAGGCCCTGGGTTCGGTCCCCAGCTCCGAAAAAAAGAAAAAAGAAAAAAAAAAGAAAAATAAAAATCACTTTTTTTTTGTAGTCAAAACATTCAAAATCCCTTTCTGCTTTTGGAATACATAGTACATTCCTCTTTCCCCATTGCAAGTGTATATTGCATGTGTATGCATGTATGATACATGTGTGTGCACCAGTGTGGATGGCTATAGGTCCATTTGTGCATGTAGAAGAAGCTGATGCCATGGTTCTTCCAGTATCACTGCTCACGTTTTTTTTAAAATTATTTATTTTATGAATATGAGTACACTGTAGCTATCTTCACACACCAGAAGATTCCATGACAGATGGTTGTGAGCCACCATGTGGTTGCTGGGAATTGAACTCAGGACCTCTGGAAGGGTAGTCAATGCTCTTAACCGCTGAGCCATCTCTCCAGCCCCCACTGTTCACGTTTTAAGTGTGAGAGTTTATTTTTAGCTCACAGTCCCTGGTACGTTGTTGTGGGGGAAATCATTATCGCTGGAGCCTGAGACCGGTGATCACATTGTAGAGAGGAGTGAGGGGTGCACACTTGCTGCGTTCAGTTTGCTTCCTCTGCTCCACAATCTGTAGGTGAGACAGAGGGGCAGGGTCACTTTGTGTAGCCCTGGAACTTACTATTTTAAAAACAGGCCCTCAAACTCACAGAGCTAGACCCGCCTGCCTTTGCCTCCTGGTTGAACGTATCTTTTGAGACTGGGTCACTCACTGAAACCGGAGCTCACCTATTGGCTAGTCATCAGGCTCTACCTGTCTCTGCCCACCTACTATTAGTGATGTAGAAATGTGTGACCACACCTGCTTTTCTGCCGGTGCTGGAAATCTCAAGTTCCAGTCCCAGCACTTTACCAACTGTGCCATCTCACCTCTCCCTGCTTTTTAATGGTTTTGAAATAGGGTCTCAAGCTGGTTCAAATTTATCATGTAGCCAAGGATAACCTTGAACTTAACGATACTCCTGACTTCACTTTCCAGATGTGCTGCCAGGTTCAGTTCACCTTTCCTTTCTTTTATTCTTTTTTTTTTTCTTTTTTCTTTTTTTTAGGAGCTGGGGACCGAACCCAGGGCCTTGCACTTCTTGCACTTGCTAGGCAAGCGCTTTACCACTGAGCTAAATCCCAACCCCCCCTTTCTTTTATTCTTTTAAACATTTATTTATTTATGTTATATATGTGAGTACACTGTTGCCCTCTTCAGACACACCAGAAGAGGGCATCAGATCTCAACACAGATGGTTGTGAGCCACCAGGTGGTTGCCAAGAATTGAACTCAGGACCTCTGGGAGAGGAGTCAGAGTCTTAATCACTGAGCCATCTCTCCAGTCCCCTTTCCTTTCTTTTTGCTGGAAGAGACTCTCATGTAGTACAGGCTGGCCTCAAACTTAAAATCACACGGCCTAACTTCTAGGATTTCAGGCACCACTATGTCTTGCATAAAATGAATTACAAAATGTTCCCTTCTCTCTGGGAGAATTGGTGTAATCTTGGCATTAACCCTCTCTTGTAAAAAAAAAAAAAAAAAAAAGAAAAAAGAAAAAAAAGAAAAGAAAGGAAGGAAGAAAGGAAAAAGCAAAACAAGACAAAAACAAAATAAGACAAAACCAGAAAGAGCTTGTGGTCTGCCGACCTATTACCCTACAGGCAGATCTATCATAGATTGCCAGCCTGGATAAGACAGCAAGCGAGATCCTGTTATAGGCTGTCAACAAGAGAAATGGTTTATATTCATGAGCACAAGTCTTTTAAAGCTAAAAGTCGGGAAAGGATACACTATGTAAACAGTTATTACAAGAGTGCTGTTGGGCGGCCGGCAGTGGCACACACCTTTGATCCCAGCGTTCCAGAGGCAGAGGCAGTAGGATCTTTGTGAGTTCAAGACTAGGTTGTTTGCACCACACTCACCCCATACACACACTTGCTGCTTACTATAAAGTCTTATGCATAGACATGTGGGGCTCCCCACCACCAAAGCCATCCTGTGTGACTACACTGCAGGGGCCTGAGCTAGCTGGAATAGAATCAATCCCTGCTGTGAGGTGCATCAGATTGCCCCGTCTGGTTTTTTTTGGGGGGTGGGGTGGGGTGGGGTGGACAGCACCATGACCGCAATGTAATGAATTCTAAACCCACTTGTAGTCTCTTAACGCCCACCCCCATGACTCCTACATAATTTTTTCCTGACTTTATAGATGTTCCTATTCTGATCATTATCTTTAAAAAATAATCTTTTAAAACACATTTAATTATGTGTGCACCTGAGTGTTAGGCTTTGTGTATGTGAGTGCAATGCCCCAGAGCTGGAGAGGTGGCTCAGCGGTTAAGAGCACTGACTGCTTTTTCAGAAGTCCTAAGTTCAATTCCCAGCAACCATATGGTGGCTCATAACCATCTGTAATGGAATCCGATGCCCTCTTCTGGTGTGTCTGAACAGCTACAGTGTATTCATATAAATAAGACTTTAAAAAAAGAAAGGAAAAGAAAACCATATGTGAGTGCCATGTCCCATGAGGCCAGGAAAAGGTGCCAGATCCCCTGGATGTGGAGTTGTGAATCGGTCGTGACAGCATAACTGGGTACTGGGAGCTGAACTCAGGTCCTCTGCAAGGTCGGCAAGAGCTCTTAGACGCTGAGCCAATCACTTAGTCCCAACATTATCTTTTTGTTTTTGTTGTTGCTACTTTGAGACAGGGTCTCTGTTGCCTCTGTAAGCTACAGAATGAGACCCTGTCTCAATGAAATAGTGTTTTTGTTTTGTTTTAGAGTTATTTACTTTATGTATATGGGTACGCTGTAGCCGTCGTCAGACACACCCGAAAAAGGCATCGATCCCATTAAGATGGTTATGAGCCACCGTGTGGAGCTGGGGACCGAACTCAGGAAGAGTCCTCAATGCTCTTAACTGCTGTCTCCCAGCAGTAAATGGTAGTTCTCAACAGATACATAGAACATGAAAAGTTATACATATTAGTGAGATACTATGCAATGTTGCTTGCGCGCACGCGCGTGTGCACACACACACACGTCATTGTATAATGTAAGCATCAGTTTAAACATATGACTCATTTGGAGTCTTTATTATCTGTTCATGTATGTCGGTGTGACACATCCACACTTTAGCATTTCTTTATGAAAGGACAGGATGTCTTGGTTTGTACTAGAAAGAGCCTTTGGGGATTAGGAATACTTCCTTTTGGAACACTTAATCCCTGAATGCTAAACTCTGTATAATCCAGACAGGGATGAGAAAGAGAGGAGGGGAAGGGGTTGTTTTTAACAAGGAATATGTAGTAATTTGCAGTGATTTTCACAACTGTTCTGTCAGATGGTTATCACTTAACAGTGCTGACATTTACAGACTCCGAGTAATTTGCCAAAATTTACTAAGGTAGAAATAGCTTATTTGATGGTGTGCTGTTTGCCCAGCATGGGCAACGCCCTCGGTATGATACCCAGCACTACATGAACAAGGCTCTGTGACGAAATTTCGTAAATCAGGCCAGCCTGAGAGGCTTTGTGAGACCCTGCCTCAAAGTTAGAGGCGAAGCCAGGACATAAACCTTGCTTTTCCCCATAGCCCTTCTTCATTCTCAAGGCGGGTCAGCGGTTCACTAACTTCAGTGAATATAAGCTCTTCTGGGGAGCTGTGAAAGACTGCACGGGGCTCATCCCCTGAATTCCTGATTCATAACTTCTGGGGCGGAGCCCAAGCATTCGCATCTCCAGCCGCACTGTGGAGGACGGCTGCAGCTGCAGCCGCTGCTCCTGCAGGTCTGACACTGCACTGTGCTTTTCTTCTCTCTTTCCCAGGTACTTTCCGCCCGATGGTATCAGAGAGCATGGATGATGAAGGTCACAGGGTAGAGAGGTTGAAATAGCGTTCCTGTCAGAAGGTCTTCTTTTCTGAACAGTTAGACATGGCTTGTCAGAGCAACTGCTGACTGAGAAAAGGTGGAAAGTAGTTAGAAAGGCAACGTAAAGGACCAAAAAAACTGTTTGACCTGTGGTAGCATCTGTTCTTGTGGTGGGGGATGGATAGGCAAAAGGAGAATTGGTCATTGTTCCTGAAGCACCTGCAGGCAGAACAATTCTGTTGGCTCTGGGAAGGAGGGGTGCTGGTGCTTCAGGAGAGGGGGCAGGCAGACAAAGGACTGTCATCGGCAATGTCTCATTTCTCTTTGGCCACAGCTGTAGCTGCATACTCATGCTGACTTCATTCCCAACCCTTCTTCCGGCCAGGGCTTGAGCAGGCTGACTCTGTATAAAGGAAAAAGAATGATCACAGACGACATTTCCTTGGGTGTGTTGGAACTCTTAAGGAATACATATATTAAAAGATACGTGTCATGGGGGCGGGGGAGGCAGAGGGTCAGACTGAAGTCACTTTCATCTGCAGTCATTGCAGAGTAGGCTCGAATGCGATGTGAGCATCCCTGGCTGTGGGATTTGTGACTGGCTCTCAAGAGAGGATGACACAGCACAGGGAGTAGCAGAGGCAGCTTGCTTTGCTCAGTGCGGAGCAAGACACTCAAGTCCTTGTTGAGGTCACCGTGCTGAGAGTCCTCTTAGTACTTTAAACAGAGGGCGACTTCTTCTGTGTGGGCAAGCCAACCAGCCCTAAGGACAGGGAAGGGAAAGCAAAGAGGGACAAGGAAACAGAGCGGGGCCTCTGCAGCTGGCATCCTCTGCTAACCAGGCCTTATCTTTACATAGAAAGCTTTCAACCATTTTCAGAGCATTTCTGTGACTACTAACTCCCATTCTGCTATTAACATTAAGCCAGGTAGAAAGAAATGTATTGAATTAGCTCAGGTACTAAGTGGTCTCAACTAAGAACCTGGCGCACCTGGACTAGCTGTAGAGAGTTACTGTGTAATTCTAAAGAAAGCAGTGGAAAATAGGGAGGCCTCCAAGTCCAGCCCCAGCATCTACCGGCTTCTGGGAGTGGGGGGCGGGGCAGGGACTAATTTTATGCTTCATCATGATATGGAAGGTGGTGTGGCTTGGTCAGGGTGTGGTGACTTGTGCACAGACACTGCAGAAGAGAAATTTGTGAGAGAGGAAGCAAAAGAGAGCTAAGAACCACACTATTGATAACTGAACTACCCTGAGGGAACTACATCAGTCCCACTGTGAGGGGTGAGCCCCATGGGACCTCTTCCTAGCCCTCTTAAGAGGTCTCAATAATTTTTTTATACTGCTACATGGGGAATCAAATCTCTGTATGAATTTTGGGCAGGAACGAGCTACATTGAAAATGTAGCAGTCAGGAAAAAAATATCCATAATATTAGTAGCTGAGTGTGTTGGCAAACTCCTCTAACCTCAGTACTTGGGAGGCAGAGGCAGAGGCAGAAGGATATCTGTGAGTTCAAGGCCTGACTGGTCTACAGGCCAATTTCCAGTGCAGCTCTTTCTTAAAAGTAGTAAGCACACAATCATAGGGACGTTTTCTTTCCTTTTCACTGTTTTAAATAACTTATGTATATTGGTGTTGGCATATATGTCTGGGTGATGGTGTTGGATTCCCTGGAACTGGAGCTATAGGGAGTTGCGAACTGCCATGTGGGTGCTGGGCATTGAACCCTGGTACTCCGGAAGAGTAGACAGCACTCTTAACCACTGAGCCACCTCTCCGACCTCGCTTTTCAGTATAATAAAATGTGTCTTTGTTGGTACCTTTATACCATATCCTCATTTGTTGGTTCACAACCATGCATCAAATGCATCCTACTTGTGTGTCATTCTCCTGGGGCATGGAGTGGGGATGCAGAAATGAAATGTGGTGTCCCAAAGAACATTCACGGAAGCCTTACTATATGCCAGCAACTGTTCTAGGAGTTGGGGGTGTAATAAAAGGGGTGTGTGTGTGTGTGCAAGAAATGTCAGTTCAGAGTAGGCTAAGTAAAACTGACAAACAGATCCTAATACAAGTGTCTTCACGGGTAGGGTGATGGGCACATGACTAATGTATATGATACAGCAGGGTTAGGCGGATGGCACCGGTGGACTCTGGGTGGTAAGTATACTGTTTTGTTTTAGTACTTTTGTTCTTTGGTGGGTTTTTTGTTTGTTTGAGACCGAGGAGTTTTTGTGTAGTCTTGGCAGGCCTAGATCTCACAAGGAAAACCAGGCTGGCAGACTCACAAATCAGCTTGTCTCTGCCTACCAAGGACTGAGATTAACGGTGTTTGCCATTATACCCAGCCTTATATTATTGTAAGATATTTCAAATACATTTGTGTGTGCGCTTGTGTGTCAAAATATGGAAAAATCTAGGGGTGGAGATTTCGGAAAAGTTCATGATGTGGCCTCTTATTTCCCCTTAGCTAGTTAGCTACCGGCTATCTCCACGTTAATCTGTGGATTCATCAAACTCCAACTGCCAACAGGCCTCACACTGGGCCGTAAAATAGAGTTCTGCAAATCTTTGAAGACTGTTTTATTTCCTTTGCAGAGAATAGACTTTTGGGAGAAGTCAACACATCCACACTGCCTCTGCTGGGGGATGGAATGAGCTAGCCAGCCTCTCCCAGATGTTGACTGTGGACACCAGGCAACCACTGGAATCTTGGTTTCCGGGGAATGAGGTTTGCTGTTGATGGCGACATAAAATGTTTTAGGAGAGAACATTCGTAAGCAAGACAAGGTGGTGCAATCCTACCATCTGGGAAGAGACTGTGGGATGAGGAAGGTGGATCTCAGCTCTTTAGGGAGTACAGGGTCAGCCTGGGTTAACTAAGATCCTATCTCAAAAGAATAAAGAGTGCTTGTCTAACCACCCCTCCCCTGCCCCCCACCAAGGTTTCTCTGTGTAGCCTTGACTGTCTTGGAACTCAGAGATTTGCCTGCCTCTGCCTCCTAAGTGTTGGGATTAAAGGAGCCTATCACCAACACTCGGCTAAATCTTTAGTGTTTTTCCATTAAAGAATTGGAAATTTCTAACTTTCTTTTTGTTTTTGAAGTCAGCACGAACAAGGATGCGCTCTACAACGTTGGAATAATTAGCTCGGTGCCCTTTAACAATATTTTCAAAATTAATATTTACAAGAAAATGTGTGACTTAAAATCTGTTTAAACTTAAAAACTGTAGTGCAGCTGTGGTGACACACAGCCCTCTCACAGGAGGCAGAGGCAGGAAAATCTCTGTGAGTTCGAGACCAGGCTGGTTTTATAGAGTTCCAGGACAACCAGGGATACACAGAGAAACCCTGTCTCAGAAAAACCAAAAACCAACCAATCAACCAAAAAATCAAAACGAAACAACGAAAAAACACAAACCAAACCAAACAAAACCAAACAAAAAAACCAAAAAAAAAAAAAAAAACAAAAAACCCAAAAAACAAAAATCCCCAAACAAAACCCAACCTGTTTTATGCATATATGTGTTTTGCCTGCATGTATATCTGTGCATCGAGTGTTCCTGGTGCAAGCAGGGGCGACAAGAGATCCCCTGAAGCAGGAGTTATGAGCTGCCTTGTAAGTGCTGGGAATTGGACCCGCACACCTCTGGATAAACACCAGTGCTCTTAACTGCTGAGTCATCTCTCCAGCCCCTACAGCCCACTCTTAGGGCCCCATCAATAATTCACTGATAAGGTTCAGAGAAGCTGAGATTCTAGTCCTACCTTTCAGGTGTGCCCTGCAAAACTGCCCTTTCTGGTTCCTTTAGGAGTCTTTCCCAGCCCCAGTCGTCTACAGTGATATTCAGACATTGTTCTAAGAACTTTACCTATGATAATTCATTTTAGCCCAACAAAAGTCCTAGCGTATCATTATTTCCATTTAATAGGCGGGAACACTGAGGCACAGTGGACTTGCTGGTGGACCTTGATGTGAATGAAGAAATTTGCCTCCCCTGGTGAAGAGCTCTTTAGTCTCTATTTGGTACTGTCTTCCTAACCAAGTGACAAATTGCTCGCCTCTAATAAATTAGGTCAGTTAAAGTCATCAATGAATGGAAATGGTATATGTCTCTATTTTCATTAACCCTTGCTCCACGGGGATGTCAGTACTGCGGATCTAGGGTGCCATGGTGTGCAAGGACACTAGTTTTTCAGGGAGGGGTAACCGTCCTCGAGTCACCTTTCATTTAGGGAGTCACATGAGGACAAACCTGCTAAGGAAAATGGCACTTGGGGGTTTCCAAGACAGGAAATCTCTAAAGTCGAGCGGCTGACACACTATTTTGGCATACAGGGAATGGGAAGGGAGTCTCTGAAAACACAAGTTTCAGTGAGGATAAAGGGTCCAGGCATTAATTCTCCTCCATCTCCATCTTCCCAGCTTTTTCCAGTTTTGCGTCTCAAACCTGGGGCATTTCCTCCATTCTCTGAACTGCTTGGCAGCCTCTTCTCGCTTTTGATCTCTTGAAATAGGACGCTGAGGGCACATTAAAACGCTGACCTAGCCGGTTTCTCCCTCACTCCCCCACCCCCCCGCTCCGTCCGAGAAAGGGTTAATCGGGCGGGTGGGGAGGGGAGTGGCGCTCACACCTTTCCCAGAGACCTCGGGCGGCGGCGGGGCCCGGGCGGGGCGGAGGCTGGGGCCAGACTCCTGGCGAATAGCAGCGCGCAGCCCGCCCGGATTGGAGCAGCCTCATCACGCTGACCTCTGCCTGGGATGTAAACCCCACGGGCCGCCACGGGCACAGGAGAGCTCTCAGCACCTCCGGGAAAGCCACCTCGGCCTCCTCCGTGCCCGGGCTCCAGCCGCGGCCGGCCCAGCCTCGACCTCAGCAGCGACCAGCGGCGCCTACGAGGAGCTGAGCGAGCCCGGTCGCGGGCGGGGAGCGTGCGTCGGTTCGCACAGGCTGCGAGAGGAGGGGCGGCGCGAGTCATGGCCGGGGACAGCGAGCAGACCCTGCAGAACCACCAGCAGCCCAACGGCGGCGAGCCCTTCCTGATCGGCGTGAGCGGGGGCACGGCCAGCGGGAAGGTAAGAGTCCGCGCGCCCTGCCCGCACTGAGGTCGGCGCATGTGGCCGGCGCCCGCGGGCCGTGTCAGTTGCAGCCTGCCACCGCGTGGCCCGCGCGATCCTCCCTCCGGGCCGCCGCGCTCCGGCGCCGCCAGACCCCGCGCAGACTCGGGGCGCGGCGTTGGGGATCATCGGGGGACCGGGGCGACCGAGGGTCCTTGGTGCGGGTTCCCTTTACACTCCCCCCGCAGGGATGGTGCGCTCTCTCGCCGGTTCCCGGCGGCCGCTGTGACTCGTGGTCAGGGTCTTGTGGGGGAGGGGCGGAAAGCGGATGCTTATTGTTTTGCAAGTCGGTTGTAGGGACCAGGCTTTCGGGGCTTCCCTTGGAGCCTGTGTGCGCTCCTCGCCCGGCCTGGCCCTGGCCGGCCGCCCAAGTCCGTGGGCTGCGAGGGTGGTTGGGATGCGCGAGGTGGCGCGCCGGCTGCCCGGAGCCCACCTGGGGGTTGCAGGGCTTTCAGGGAGAGCCGAAGCTCGATGGGCGCAGTCAAGGATGGGATGACAGCAGGGACTGCTGTCTTTTATGGTCAGAAGAGAAAACGGCATCAGTCTCAGTGAGAAAGTTGTACTGGCTCCGTGCTCTTCGGTGTCCGGGTCGCTTGCTCCTTGGATCCCAGGGAAGGGGCTACCCAGTGTGACTTTCCGAGACGCCTTTTTCCTTTGTATTTTCTTCTGCAAGGCAGCGAGGGGCGTCTTGACCTAACCTCGGGTCTTTCCTGCAGGTGGAGAAGGGTGGAGCCCTCCCAGATGGTTCTTTCTTTACTCCCCCTCGCTCCCTTTTAGGATGCGGCTGCTTGCTCGCCTGCCGTTTAACAGCCGCCAAGTTCAGTGGGCGCTCGGGCTCCATGAGGGGCGCCCGAGGAAGCTGGGCGCCGCGTGCGGCCGCTGGCGAGGCGGGATGGTGAGTCCCAAGGCTGGGCAGCGTGGAGCAGGAAGGCTTGATGGCGCCATGAGACGCGCGCCACGCGCCACGAGCCACGAGGTTTTAGCTTCCAGCCCATTTCTCCTTGGCCCCTCCTCCATTTTGATTTTACGTATTTTCCCTCCAGGTCTGGAGTACTTTTAGCCCAACAGCCCAGACTCAGCGTTGTGTGCTGCAGACTCCAGTATTGATGAAGTTCGCCTCTGTTTTAGCTTCCATGGTTTGGATTCTGCAATGCTGTTTAGGTCTCGGAACTTTGGTCTTTGTTTTTTGTTTTTCTCTTTGCCTTTTAACGCGCTAAGCTTAAAAAATATGTTCTTCACTAGTGCGTCTAGGAATGCCATTCCTATTAGGACCCCTTATCTGCTCTTTTCGGAATCACCTCTGCTACACTGTTCGTTTTCCAGAATTCCTGCCGTAGAGGGCCCTTTTCTAATTCATGGCTGTATTCCCAGAGTAAAGTTTGGGGTAGCATTAGCCTAAAGTCCAGTCCTCTTAGTGAGGAAGAGACCTTAAACTTGCAGGTGAGTGGAACATTTAGAAACAAAATGACCTTGGTAATCACCTAAATAATTTAGTCACCGGGGGCTGAAAAGCGACACACTGAAAAGGTGAAAACATTCTTATTCTGTTATTCAAGTCTTCCCAGTTGATATCAAGGATGTGACAGCTCAGAGAGCTGGTATGGTAGAGCCAGTTAGCCACTGTGGGCGTGGCCAGGTCTCAGCTGACCTGCTGCATATCCAGGAGGAAGAAAAGGGAACTCCCTAGGAAAGAAGGGCCTTGTCTTACAGTTTTCTAAATGTTCATTTTGGGCAGATTGTGGCTTGTTAAAGAATTGTGTGTGTGTGTGTGTGTGTGTGTATAACACAAGTCTCCTGGCTGGCTCGGGATGTCATTATGTAGACAGGCTAGGTTGGCCTGGAGATACCCCTGTTTCTCTAGCCTTGGGATTAAACTTGTGGGCCACCATACCAGACTGTGTGCATGTATGTTTTAAAAAGTCCAGCTGTGTGTGGTATGAGATAGAGTGTGAGGCCAGCCTAGGCAACAGAACCACTGTTTCAGAACAGTGGACTTGTAAAAAATTTCGTACTGTAGTCGGTTTGCAATTATATCACAATGTTATTCCAGTCCATACTGTTTCTCCACTAAAGAACTGCAAGCTTCTTTCCTTTTTGTTTTCCCAGTCAGGGAGAACAAACTGGATCTCGTTTGGGACTCAAAACCTGGTGCAGTGGGGCTGGAAGCATGGCAGGTTGATACCTTACATTCTGGCTATAAAGGTGTTTGGAAAAGGACAGAGGGGTTAAGAAAAATGGCGGTTAACAAGGATTCCAGAGCCCAACAATCTAATTACCCGGTTTAAGATTTATGCTTTTGGGTGGTGGTGTCGGCTGTGTAACCCAGGAGCTTGCATTGTCTTCTCTTGTAGAGAGAAAGGAGGCTGAGCTGATAATGTATGCACATGGCATAGTTAGTGGCTGCGCTGGGACTAGAGAGCTTCAATGCCCAGTCACTGCTGCAGGCTTCTTTAAGACATGATGGGAGATAGCTAGGAAGGAGTGAGTACTGGGGCTCTCCATAGTGGGACAGCTTCACCTAGAACAAATGGAGGGGTCCTACAGTCCTGTACCATAACTCTGATACACTTCTCCCTTTCTGGTCTCCTTCTGAACCACTCGTTGGAGATATATAAGAGGTGTTTTCCTATGGGACTCTCCTTGTCTCAATTTTGTGACTCTTTAGTGTATAAATATTTTATCTCAAGACAAAATTATTTTGGTTGTGAAAGGCAAAAAGGAGTAGCTGTGCACTTTAATCCCAGCACCCAAGAGGCAGAGGCAGAGAGGCAGAGAGGCAGAGAGGCAGATCTCTCTGTTAGTTCAAGACCAGCCTGGTCTGCAGAGTAAATTCCAGGACAGCCAGGGTTCACAGAAGCTGCCTTAAAAACAAAATAAAACCAAAAATATTGATCACAGCTCCACACATTGTATATTTATTTTCTGAGACAGTGCCTTGGTATATGGTTCAGGCTGGCATTGAACTTACTGTAGTCCAGGCTGATGATCTTGCCTCTGCCTTCCGAGCGCCAGGATTACAGAGCATTCTGATTCTCTGCTCTGTTATAGATTGTTAGATCAATTTAAAGTTTCCTATTGGTGGTGGTGGGGGAGCTGGAGAGATGGCTCAGCCATTGAGAGGCACTGACTGCTCTTGCAGAGGAACTGGGGTTTGATCCCTAGCATCCTGGTTCTGGGGGAGGGGTTCTATCTATCAATTTCTGGCCCTGTGCAAGCACCAGATACACATGTGGTACACACATACATACATGCAAAAGGTCTAGACACCTACATTAAGCTGGCTGTGGTGCTAAACACAGGTCAGCCAGGGATACATAAATCCTGTCTCAAAAAAAAAAAAATTGAAAAGTTAGAATGCACCAGGGAGTGTAACTCCATGATAGCGCTCTCACCCAGTACAAATAAAGGTTCTGAGTTTTCTCTCCTCATCTCAGACACGAAGCCAGTCTGTGGCGGGTGAGGAAGTTTTTCTGGCTTAATATCAAAAGCCAGACTTTCCTCCTGAACAATAGGTGCAGGATGATAGCAAGATAACCTTGGAAGGGAGGCGGAAACAACCCAGCAGCCCACCTGTCTGTCTATACCATCTGTCTTTCAGTATTGACCCCAACCGCCCTGTCGATTCTCACTCCTGCCCTTGATGATTAAAAACAGCCCATGGACCGCTCCTTGTCACACCATCCCAGGGGGTCTTG
Organism: Rattus norvegicus; assembly: GCF_021556685.1. NCBI lineage: Eukaryota > Metazoa > Chordata > Mammalia > Rodentia > Muridae > Rattus > Rattus norvegicus. Next base: position 82,059,550 of record NC_141546.1, on the reverse strand, counting down.
TGTTAGCTCTTGCTGTCCCTTTCCACTTCACACATGTCTGCTCTCCAGGGTCCAGCGTACCGGCCAAAAAAACTCGAGTGGCAGCCCCCTGGGCTGTCAGCTGTGGTCCTGGGCTGAGGACCGCAGCTCACTTTGTGCACGTCTTTAACTAAACTGCCTTCTGGTGCCATTGTTCTTGTCCCTGTCTACAGGTGCCATTGTTCTTGTCGCTGTCTACAGTGGCTTTTGGTGCAATGCTGTTAGCTGCTTCCAGAAGGGCGCTCCTTCCTCCTTCCCTTCATCAGAACCCGTCCGCTCTGTCAGACCTATTGCGTCTTGCCCTGTGCCACGCCTGACTCTGATTGCTGCTTCCTGCAGAGTCTGGTTCCGTAAGAAGTACTGAAATGCCGTCCTTGTTGAGGTATATGGAGGTTTATGGAGAGAGGAGCAAGGTAGTTTCTGTTCCTCAAGACAAGGCTAGTCTGTGTATCTTTGCTCTGTGGACCATGTTGGCCTTGAACTCAAGATCTGGCTGCCTTGCCTCTCTGAGCACTGGGATTAAGGGCGTTTGAATCTAAACTGAAGGATGCTGAGAGACAGTCCCCCTTAGTGTCTGTCTGCATATCCACAGCCCAGTCTGCTTTCTCATCGTGAGGCTTTATCATGAAGGAATCAGATTATCTGACTTTATAGGTGCTTGGACAGTGGACGGGTGCTTTGACCTAGGGACAGAAGTGGGACTCCGGCCCAATTTTTCCGAATCTGTCTCATTCGGGTTTTTCTGTGAGCAGTGACCTCCCCTTGAAGGTATTTTTAGGGAGGCTGGCCTGTGAGTAATGCAGGACAAGTGGTCCCCACCGAGGTGTGGGCTGATACGTCAGCTCAGCTTGACTGTGAGTCAGCACCTGCTTTTGGACTCCCTCAGAATGCTGTGGGGCCCTTGTCATCCTGGCGTCCCCTGCCCTATCCCTGGAACCTCAGCTGCTCCCCTTCTGTCCGTGTGGCTCATCCCGTGCTCTTTCAGTGAGGTGCTTCCAGGGCCCCAGCTGTGGGCTTTGTTCTCCAGGCTGCACTCCTTTGGGGAGGCACTGTGTATTTTCTACCCCTCAGATCCCTGCCGTGGTTTTGTTGGAGGGGTAATACTCTGTCCCTTGGGTCTCTTCCGGCAGTCCCTTTACAGCCTTTACTGGCTCCTTTACAGCCAGTCCCCTAGGTGTGGTGTGCACTTGTCCTTATCCTTCTGAAACCCTTCCATTGAGTTCAGCGCACCACTGCAGTGAGGAGTGGAGCAGCCGCAAGCCTCCAGCACCACTTCTGTTACCTTTTCCCCAGGGTGGGGGGTGGGTGGAAGCTTCCCTTATTCTTAGGATGAGTGTCTTTGAAGTGTCCTTTCTTCTGATGCTCGCCCCCTACAGTCACCTCACTCCCTCTTAGTGAATTGGGCGCTTGTACTGGCTGGCTCTGTGTGTCAGCTTGACACAAGCTGGAGTTGCCACAGAGAAAGGAGCCTCCTCTGAGGAAATGCCTCCACGAGACCCAGCTGTAAGGCATTTTCTCAACCAGCGATCAAGGGTGTGTGGTGCCATCCCTGGGCTGGTAGTCCTGGGTTCTATAAGAAAGTAAGCTGAGCAAGCCAGGGGAAGCAAGCCAGTAGGTAACATCCCTCCATGGCCTCTGCATCAGCTCCTGCTTCCTGACCTGCTTGAGTTCCAGTCCTGACTTCCTTTGGTGATGAACAGCAATGTGGAAGTGTAAGCTGAATAAACCCTTTCCTCCCCAACCTGCGTCTTGGTCATGATGTTTTGTGCAGGAATAGAAACCCTGACTAAGACAGCGGTCTACGGGGTTGGGGATTTAGCTCAGTGGTAGAGCGCTTGCCTAGCATACGCAAGGCCCTGAGTTCGGTCCCCAGCTCTGAAAATAAGGAAAAAAAAAAAAAAGACAGCGGTCTACGGCTTACTGTAATTTTTTTTTTTTTTTGGTAGAATCTCGCTTTACACTTTAAAAGAAAAATTTATTGCATGTCGGTAGCCTGCACATGTTCAGACTTGGAAGGAGACAACTGACTCCCACTACTAGCTCTCCTCAGAGTCCAGATTTTATTAGCTTCTGTGATGCAGACAGCTTGCATTAGGGAATGCCACTGAAAATGTGAGGTAGGACTTTTTGCTGGTGGGTTCTGTGATGGTGAGACTGAGACTTCAAGGTCTTTCAGGATGTCTTCATTCATTCATTCATTCATTCATTCATTTGGCTTTTTGTGACAGGGTTTCTCTGTCTTTTAATCGTCCTGGCTGTCCCAGAACTTGCTCTGTAGATCAGTCTGGCTGAGGAACTCACAGATCTACACCCTGTGAGCTGGGATCAGTGCTGGATCAAAGGCATTCGTCACCATGTCCAGTCCTGAAGATTTATTTTATGTGCATTGGTGTTTTGCCTGCATGAGTGTGTATGAGTGTGTCAGATCCCCTGGTGGAGTTAGTTGTGGACCTCTGCAACACTTGCCTTCTGGAAGAGTGGCCGGTGTTCTTAACCACTGAGCCATCTTACCAGTCCTTACTTTTTTTGCCCATTAGAAACATTTGAGGGTGTACTTACAACATATCATGCTTTCCTTGTCCTTTAAGTCATTTTTGTTAGCTTTGTCATTAGTTCATCTCATTTAGTGTATAAATCATAGGCATATGTAAATCATAAGTATAACCCGTGTTTTTGTAGTAACAATAGGAATTATGAAAGGATAGACCTGGCGAAACATTTAGAAACATTGCTGCAGTGGTGGAGAGCATTTTGGTTTTTATTAAAATATTTCTGATTGAAATATGTCTTTGGCACTGTGAGATGGTTCGGTGGGTCAAGCTTGACAGCCTGAGTGTGGTGGGCTCTAGAGCCCACAGGGTAGAAGAGAACCGACTACTACTGAAAGGGCTCATCCTCTGACCTTCCCATGTATGATGTAGCACATGTGTGCACCCACATACTTTGTGTACACACACACACACGTTTTTAAAAAGCCCTTTAAAAATGTGACAGGTGAAACCGAGCAAGTTATTCTATTCTAAGTTATTCTGCGAATGTGTGCATGGTGAGTGTGTGTATAGCATGGCACGGTGTGTGCACAGAGGTAGAGGATAACACACTCGGGAGTTGGTTCACACCTGCCAGCTGTGATCTGGGGATTGAACTCAAGTGCGAGGCCTTCCAGTAAGGATCTGTACCTGCTGAGCCATCTCCCTGGCTGAGATTCTGATTCTTGGGTGACTTGATGACGTACATTAGTTTAGATCTAAGTGTTTGGATCTATTTAGTCTTTTGAGCATTAATGGCTGCCATATTAACTCTTCAAAAGTCCAAGCAAAAGCAAGCCCCCCTTTTTTGGGGGGGGTGTAGTTCTGGCAGTCCTGAAACTTGTTCTGTAGCCCAGACTGGCTTGGAACTCAGAGATCCGCCTGCCTGCCTCTGTCTCTGGAATGCTGGGATTAAAAACATGCCTCACCATTCCACCTGAAAGAAAACTCCTTTAAAAATATATTTATTACTATTGTATGTGAATGCAGGAGGGTGTGTGCCATGTCAAAAGTGTAGAGGCGGGCTGGAGAGATGGCTCAGTGGTTAAGAGCACCGGCTGCTCTTCCTGAGGTCCTGAGTTCAAATCCCAGCAACCACATGGTGGCTCACAACCACCTGTAATGGGATCTGATGCCCTCTTCTGGTGTGTCTGAAGACAGCTACAGTGTACTCATATATAATAAATAAAAATCTTAAAAAAAAAAAAAAGACATGAGGGTCCATTTAAAAAAAAAAGTGTTGTAGAGGCCAGGACAACTTTTTTCAACTATGGGTCCTGACGTTGAGTTTGGGCCTTGGTAGCAAGTGTTTTGAATCCTGAGGTCAAACTATCTCTGGTTCTTGGAGTTTGTGTTACCAGGCCTGGACTGATTTGAAAACTTTTGAACAGTGGTAGAGGGTGATTGATAGCCCTCAAATCAGCTCATGTTCTTAAAATTTTTCATCAACGATGCTTATTTTTATAGCATAGTTTCTTTTTTCTTTTTCTTTTTTCAATTTATTTAGGCGAGGTTTTTTTAAGCTTGTATTTGGTCATTTTTAATTTTGTGTGTGTGTGTGTGTGTGTGTGTGTGTGTGTGTGTGTGTGTGTGTGTGTGTGTGTGTATGTGTAGGTGCTCTAAGAGGCTAGAGGTGTCAGATACTCCTGGAGCTGGAGTTACAGGCGGTTGGAGGTTGTCTGATATGGGTGCTGGGCATTGAATTCTGGTTCAAGAGCAGTATATACGCTTAATGAGCCATCTCTCCAGCCTCCTGGTTAGAGGGTTTTTAAGTCTTTGTAATTTTTAAAGTTGTGCTGTTTTATATTGGGATATCAACATGAGACACATCATGTGGGTCCTGGGGATTGAACTCAGGACTTCAGGCTTGGGGGAAAAAATCACCTCTACCCACTGAGCCATTATAGCCTTTAACTGGCCCTTAATTTTATTTTTTTATGCTTGCAAATGTTATTATTTTTTAAATGCTTAGGCAACAACAAATTGGGTATATATATTAGACTTTTATTTCATATTATAACTTTTAATTCTTTCAGATTATATGCTTGTTTTTTTTTTTTTTTTTTTCTGATAGGGTCTCGGTCTCTCTCTCTCTCTCTCTCTCTAGCCACTGTGTGGCTGATCTGCAGCTCCGTAGGAGTGCAGTGGTCTGTGTCTGCTTCCTGAGCACTGTGACGAGAAGTTTTTATTTCTTAAAAAAAGTTTTGGGGTTGGGGATATAGCTCAGTGGCCCTGGGTTCGGTCCCCAGCTCCGAAAAAAAGAACCAAAAAAAAAAAAAAGTTTTATCACATTTTTGTTTAGTGTGTGTAACTGTGTAGGCATTTGTGTCACTGTGCATTGCGTGTGTGTAGGTTAGAAGGAAACTTGTGAGTAGGCTCTTTTTTCTCTTCTACCACATTATCCTAAGGGAATTATCATACTTGGTTGGAACTTTCACCCACTGAACCATTGCTGCCTCCTTCTCTGTCTTCTGAGAGGGTATTAGGTATCTCGACCTCAGTTTGCAGTGAGGTTCGTCTTCAAGCCCTGTGTTCCCGCCTCTGACTCCCCAAGTACTGGGATTTGGAGAGATGTCACAGTGCCCAGCTGTGGGAAGGGACCTGTTCTGCTGTAGCATCTGCTACAGTTTTGTAAACTGAGAGGAACTGGTAGGTAGCTAGATAGGGATTAATGGCCACACCGGCCTCTGAAGAATGTACCTTTCCCTCCTGATCCACTGAGAATCTCCCCCTGGTTTCTGTGGTAACACTAAAAAGAAAAACACAATTGCCCCTCTTGATCAAAAGAATGACCTTAGGCCTTGGGTGGAGGCATTCTGATCTGCTCCAGAGAGTAAAACATCACTGTCGTCTTTGTCCATCACCTTGTCTCACCGGAAATCCTGTTCACCTGAAGACATGGCTAAAGCCGTGGGAGGACTGCTCCTTAATGAGATGATATATTGCCTATCCTTCCCAGAAACCCCTTCCTCCTTGAACTCATGTAAAAGTGGGAGGGACTGCCTTTGCCTGCAACCCTAGTGCTTGGGGGTGGAGACTGGCAGATGCTGGGCACTTGGCTTGTTAGCCAACTAGCAAGACAGCCTCAGGTTCTGTGGGAGACATTGTCTTAAAAACGGGTGGAGTGATGGCGGGAAAACACCCTTCATTGACCTCTGGCTTCCACAGACAAGCACATACACATGCATACATACACACACCCCAACACAATTGTTTGTTTTGAGCCGGGCCTTTCTGAATAGTCCTGACTGACCTTGAACTCAGATCCCTCCACCCCTCCCCTCAGACTCCTAGGAGTGCTGCCATTAAAGGCCTTTGCATCCAGCCACACCAAGGGCCTCAAGGGCTGTAAATGGCTCCTCTGTGCTGACTTTCTCCAGGATATATTCTCCTGAGCCAGGAGGAGATAACTGTTATCTCAGTGCTAATTGACTTAGCTGTTGACTCTATTGCAGCTCTCACTTCCTTGACTTCCTGGAGTGTTTGCTCATGGCTTTCACTACCGCTCTGCTCAAAAGTGTATGTGGTAGAGGAGCTCATCTGCTGGGCTAAGGAGTGCATTACTTTCTTTTGCCCATTTACATCTTGTAACTGTGTTTTGTGGTGCTGTGGTTTAATACACGGCACCTCACGCCGAGCGTGTATCCCCTACTGAACTGCCCTTGAGCCCCTAAATACTGTTTGAGTATTTCTACCTGTTTGCCTTGATGACTGCTAGGAGATGTGGGTAGTGCTGTTCATTCTTGAACTTTCTCTTGGGGACAGGGGTGTGGTGAGGAGTTTGGGGGGGCGTGAGAGTTCCCTTCACCTGGTGCTGCTGACATTGTCAGGGAGCTTTGCTTCAGTGCGCTTGCTTGATGGCTGGATGCCAGTCTAATGTTCCATTCAGGAGGATGATAAACTCAGCTGAAGAGAGACTTGAGCATCTCTTGAGAGCCACAGTTATTGTCCATTTTGTTGAGGTGAATGTTTATTGATAGGGACGGCATCATCAGCTTAAGAGATATTTAAGAGATTTTGTGAACCCCTAAAGATCTAGGAAAAGGTCAGTCTGCCTTGCTTGAGAAAACCCACCTACTTTGGTCAGAGGACCTCAACAGGGACTTTGTCAAACAGGGAGTTGGGCGCCACTAATTCACAGTAGGAAAACTGGTAGACTGTCCCCTCCTCCCCTGACAAATCTTTTTAGACTTACTTAGTACTGTGTGTGTGTGTGTGTGTGTGTGTGTGTGTGTGTGTGTGTGTGTATGTATGTGTGTGTGTGTACATACGTGTATATATATCATGTGTGTACGTACCATGTTATCAAGGGGCACAAAGATGTCCAAAGAGGGTGTCAGATTGCCTAGGGATGAATCCCAGGTTGTTTGCAGTAGGCATTCTTAACCACTGAGCCGTCCAGTCCCGCTGTCGCAAATCTAATAGAATGGAAAACATTATACGTTTCACAGTTTACACGGGCTTTGTGCTCTGTTCATCAAAAAAGGGGCATTTAAGTAGCAGTGTTGAGTAGGATCTTATAGAAGCTTATTATACATATAATTATGTATCATTATGATATATAAATATGGTAATCATCCAAAGGAGACCCTACAAAATGACACACAGCTTTATGAAGTGTGTTTTCCAAGTCTCTGATCTAGTGACGGCATGCCTGATTTCCTAGCAACACACCAAACTCAAGAGGCTGAACTGGTACCAGTTTCGGTCTAGCACAGTGGAGCACGCCTTCAATCCCATCATTAAAGAGGCAGAAAGCAGCAGGCAAATCTGAGTGTGGGCCAGCCTGGTCTACCTAAGGAGTTCCAGGACATCCAGGCTACATAATAGATAGATCCAGCCTCAGCAACCTTTCTCCCCAAACAAATAGACTTGTGCTGGTGATGGTAATTCATAGTTCTGACTAGGACTCAGAACTCGGGGCTCAGAACTTGGGGTTGGGGGTAGAGTGGGGCTGCTGCATGTGGTCTGTAGCGTGTGTGTGTGTGTGTGTGTGTGTGTGTGTGTGTGTGTCTCACAGGTCCCCTTCTGCCAGGTGTGTTGGGAGCAGCATAACACAGAAGCAGTGCCACCGTTGTGTCTCAGGAGAGAGCTCATGCTTCTTTTGGGTTATGTACTGGTTCTCTGAGGAAGTCCCGTTTTGGACACTGGTTCTGGAGCCTTGCCATATCTCTCCCGACTTATTGATCTCCGGGGGTCAGGCATGGTGATTTCGTTAGCCACCGGCTGCATTTCCCTACTCCAGCTTTTGTGGGGAAAGCAAACATTTGGGAGCAGGACAATATGGAGCAATAAATACACCCTATTTGAATGAGGGAGGCATGAACACCGTTCAAGGTTCCCTGTCGCGCCCTCCCCAGACACTGCAGCTGGGTTGTCTTTTCACTTCCTGTATGAATGCAGGGGAGCTTGCGTTTCACCCACACCGGGGACTCCACCAGGCCTTCCAGGGAATTGTGTTCACTGGGGCAGTGTGGGATTTGAGGTCTTTCATGGTAATAGAATGGAAGCTTTTATGGCGTCCATCACTGTGTCCAGTCAGGATGGTGGCCCCGCTTATGTGGCATTAATGTGGCAATAATGCTTTCAGGTGAGCGGGGACAGGGGACATAGGCCTTGTATTATGTCAGGCTCCTGTTCCTGGCCTGCCTTGGCCCAGTTTTTAATCTGTTTCTTTTGACCCCATGCCTACATCTGTGAAAAGGAGATAAGGTCCAGCTTGTTAGGAATAAGCGAGGAAACCGGCCCCAGTGTATACACAGCAGTGTCTGAACCAGGAACAGTCGCCCTCCTGTCACACCTGTGTTCACATTCTACCCCGTGTGTGCTGCCAGAACAGCCCCTTTGATTAGTCTATTGTTAAAAAATATTCCTAATATTTAATTGAATACTTTTTTTTTTCTGAGACAGGGTTTCTTTGTATAGCCCTGGCTCAATCCTCTTGCCTTTGGAGTGCTGGGATTAAAGACATGTGCTACCACTGCCAGGCTTAATTGGGGTATATTTTGGAATATATAGCAAGACCCTGATATATACGACAAAAACCATACTGACCCCCTGAACCTTTCACTTGCGATCTGAATGTCGACTGTGTGCTGGGGGTCTCTGAGGTGTCGGTTCGGCTGTGTCTGAGAGAAAGCCCTGACCACGGGGATCATCTCTCCATGTCTGGCTCTAACTCACCCCGGTTAACTTGGCACGTGGGCCACTCAGTAGGTGCTTCGTGAAAACATCACTGAGCTAGACTAAAGTGTACCTCTTAAGTAGTTTCCCGGTCTTGTCATGGTTGACTGAACCTGTGATTTTGAGGTTTGAGAATGTTGGGGTGCAGGTTCATGCCTTGTGTCCTCAGCCTCTTGTATGGAGACAGCTTCAGTGATTGTTGAGGGAGCAATCAGTTTGTCTTCCGTGCCACGTGAGTGGTGGAGTTGCTCTGGGCAGGTCAAGAGGAGTTGGAGAGTTTAATGGCTGGGAAAGCTTTTATTGTGGGATTTGCATGTAATCCCCCCCCCCACCCCCCCAGTCTCTGGATCCTTTGAAGCCTTCGGTTCCCAGGCTCACCTTTCTGCATCACATGACTGTGTTGCTTCCTTGTTCCCTCTAGGGATGTGTCTTCTTTACTGCCGAGGTTCTGAAGCTTCCCGGGGCTGCAAGCCTGTAATACAGTTGTGGTGACTCCCAATCATAAGATTATTCTTGTTGCTCCTGTCACGAGTTGTAGTGTAAATATCTGATATGCAGGATATCTGGTAGGCAGCCCCTGTGAAATAGTTACCCTGCCTCCCCTAAGGGGGTCAAGACTCACAGATGGAGAACCACTAGTCACTGGCTCTCTGTTCCACCGCCTTGCTCTCTGTCTGTCTCGGCCGCCGGCTGCTGCTGGCTTCCTGCCTCTCATTGTTCTCTCAGTTGCTTCTTGTGTTCTTTCTTCTTGGGCACGGGTCCTGCCTCTGAAGGTCCTGGGCGCACTGCTTGTCTCCCTTCTGGAGTCTGTGTTCTCATTTGTCATCGATTGTCTGCTCAGTCCCAAGTCCTCACTCGCCCTTCCGTCCCTTCTTTCTGTCCCTTCTTTCCATTCCCTGTCCCTTCTTTCCATTCCTTCTTTCCATCCCTCTGTCCCCTGCAGTTCAGTGTGAGGCCTGGAATCCCACTAATCCCTACCCCCGTTCCTGCTATCCCACCTGTGACCTTCCCTCCAGCCACTCAGGAGGGACACCTTGCGTCTCCTCTGCCAGCCTGCCGAACTCCACGTCCTACTTCCGTCCAGGCTGCCCGTCCCGTCAGTTCCACTTGTGAATCTCTCTTGGAATCTTAGCCAAGCTTCCATCATTTCCAGACAGCATGACTCTCTAGTGGCTGGTTTCCCAGCCAGCAGCCTGGACCACCTCCAGAACATTCTCCACATTGCTGCCGGAGTGATCTTTAAACAAATACAGCTCTGATCCTGCCCGTCACACGCGGGGCATTCTTTGTGGTCCTGTTTCCGCTCTTGCCCTTGGCATTTCCTCCCGCCGAGCTGTTATTGGCCAGCTTCTTTGCATGTATCACACCTGTTCTTTCCCACCCTAATTGCTAACCACTTCCAGGACCCAGAGCTCGGTTCGCCTCTACCTGTGAGTTCAGAGCGGCCTCTGCTCAGCATTCTGCTTCCGCCTTGTCCATCTGGGCACCGTCATCTCTTAAAGGCCTCTTAAGCTATCCTCTTCCCGTGCGCGAAGGTGTGCGCCCACGTGTGTGAGTGCTCCTGTGTGTGTGTATTCTGAATTGGGATTCCCATCATAGGTGCTTTTTCTTTTATACTGTTTTATCTTTCCAGTAGAAAGCTTAAGGACACTGTTCTTATGCCTCTCCAATGTAGCAGGTGCCCAGGCCCTTGAGAGAGAAGAGTATATTCAAGTTTCCCTCCATGTCGTATGTGGAGTCTGTCTGACCCCCGCCCCCATTCTAACTTTAGAATTTGAGATCTGAGAAGTCATTCTCACATGCCAGTTCTTGGAAAAGCCAGCTTTAAATGGACCCTGCTTCTGCCGCAGAGGCCATAGCTCTCCGGCTGAGCTCTTGGACAGATGTTTGAGTTTCAGGAAGTTGATGGCGCTCAGCAGTTTTGAGGTGTGGCACACCCCTTGACTTTACCAGGAAGAGCAACCTTTCCCTGGCCAAATCCTGTCGGTTTTTTTCCCCCCTTCAATCTATTGAAAACACACGTGCACACATGCCCTCTAGCCAGGCACTGTAGCTGGTGCTCAGGATCCCAGTGCTTAGGAGACAGGAGGGAGGCAGATGGGTGTGAATTCAGTGGCAGCCTGGCTTACACAGGAAGCTCCAGGCCAGCTCAAGGCCTCATAGTAAGACCCTGTCTCAGCAAAACAAGAAAATATCCCCAAACATACCAGTGAAGCCTAAGCAACTTTTATCACATTTATTACACCATTTCTTTCCCTTTTCTCTATAAAACAAACTCATGAGTTTTTAAAACTCCATTTCGTGTTTGGTTTTCGTGCCTGTGTGTGCTTGTGCTTGCCTGAGCATGCCTGCTTGCACACATGCCACAGAATGAATGCTATCAGGGGGTAACCTGGGCAGAAAGTTCTTTCTACCAGAGAACTTTCTACCAGTCCTGGAGACCAAACTCAAGTCAGCCTTGGCAGCAAGGGCCTTTACCCAGCCCACCTTTCTTCTTCTCTAAAGCACCACTTTCATTTGTGAAGCACTGGCTGTGCTCACTTGCTATTGTCATAAACAACGCTACCTAAAATGTTCCTAATGTCCTGTTTATTGTTCCTTTCCTTACTGTCTTCCCAGTTCTTACTGTGCCTGCCTAGGAGTAACATCTCTTAACTGCAGTCCTCAGAGGTGGGTTGCAGTAATGATCCCCCATTTTCCAGTTCAGTAACCACCCTGGAGTCCCATAGCCAGGGAGTGGTGCTGTCCAGCCAACTGGAGGGCCTAGAAAACCTGACTCTGGACTGGGGTGCTTAGCCCAAGTTTGCTAGGGCCAGCGTAGTGAGTGCCCGCAGGGACTGGGAACTGAGCCCCTCATAGGTGACACTAGGTTCAGAATGAACAGCAGACACCACAAGCGAAAAGTAGAAATTGAAGCCTGAAGCACTAAGAATTGGGCATTTAAGAAGGAATCTGTGTTTGGCCAATGCTCAGTTCAGAGCTCCCAAGTCTCTAAGGTGCTGAAAGGTCAGGAAAATCCTCATCGTAGTAATTGGTCTTTGGCAGCAAACAGCCTCCTGTCCCCCATCATGTCACAGAGTCTTGTGTTCATTGGTGTCATCCTGTGACCTTGAACTTGAAGAGAAAAATAACTTGTTGGCCACTGGAGTCTGTTGCAGGGTCTGTGGCAAAGCAAGAGCATCAGCTGAGAGAGAGCTTGGTGTCCAAGCGCTGCACGCTTCATGGTGGCCAGGAAGTAAAGGGAATGATCAAGGTCAAGGTGGGGTCACTGACTCCTTCCTGTGCAGAATCTCATCAGGTTCAGGCCGGCCATGAAATTATCCTCATGCATCAGCTCCCCAGTTTATGTGGGGCTTGGGGTGGTTTGATATGGCCTAGGACTGAAGGAAGACCTGGGTTTTCTTACTTTGAGGGCTGGGTATGCGCCTCTAATGCTCAGTTATAGACGGGTACCGTCCATCATGCCACCGTTTGTGGGATGTCCAAGATGGAACCAGAGCTTGGTGTATCTATATCCACCAGCCGTACCTTCTGTATTTTCTACGGTCCCAGCGCAGTATCAAATGTGACCCCATTAAAGAATTAATCTGGGCTAGGTGTGGTGGCACAGGCCTTTAATCCCAGCAGAGGTAGACAGATCTTTGTGAGTTCCTAGTCCAGCCAGGTCTGCATATTCTCAACTTTCCTAAAGTGACCCTTTAATACAGTTCCTGTCGTGTGCCCCACAGCGACAGAATTGTCTTCGTTACTGTTTCCTAACTGCAGTTTTGCTACTGACGCACAGCTGGTCGGGTGGTAGAAATTCTCAAACATTTTGGTGAGCAAAGAGGAAATCTTCTGTGGGGAGTGCAAAGCGGGAACTAAGGCAGTGTGGATAAGAAAGAGTTCCCTGAGGCTTCCCTCATCGGGTCTTTTAATTTCAGCCGCAGACACACACTTCTGCACAGACAGACACAGTACTTAAGTTCGTTTAGATAAGTCCCACTATGTAGTTGGAAGTTCCTTCACCTCGAGTGATAGGATCACAGGTTCGAACCGCCACACACCCCTATGCTGCTAGGATCAAACCCATGGTTTCATGCATGCTAGGCAAGCACTCTGCACACTGAGCTACAGTTTTAGTCTTTGTGTGTGTGTGTGTGCGTGTATGTGTGTGTGTATGTGTGTGTGCATGTGTGTGTTTGAGTGTGTGTATGTGTGTGAGTGCGTGTGTGTGCGTGTATGTGTGTGTGCATGTATGTGTATGAGTGTGTGCGCACATGCGCGTGTGAGTGTGAGTGCGTGTGTGTGCATGTATGTGTGTGAGTGTGCGCGCGCGCACGTGAGTGTGTATGTGTGTGTGAGTGCATGTGTGTGCGTGTATGTATGTGTATGTGTGTGTGCATGTGTGCGTGTTTGAGTGTGTGTGTATTTGTGTGTATGTATGTGTGTGTATGTGTATGTGTATATGTGTGTGTGTGTGTGTGTGTGTGTGTGTGTGTATGTAAAAGTAAGTGGTCTTGAACTCCTGCTTCAGCCTTCTGAGTGTTGGGAGAACAGGCCTGTACCAGCCTGCTTAGGTAGCTATAATACATCTGTAGAAAAAAAAATTATTCTCCTTGGGAAATGCATTTCTTCTTTTTTTAACCTGACTCTCTGGGGAATCTTGTCTCTTGAGATATTATATGATCTTGACTATGCAGCAATCAGCTGGATAGCTGCTTGCTTTACATGAACTGTCTGTCAGCTTCCTTGACTTTTGGGGAGCTTTGGTTTTGTCAGCCGTATCCTGGCACTCGAGCACTGCTTGCAAGTGTCTGCTCCCGTCCGTGTTCTGTCGACGCTGACAAAGTGGCATGCCTGCGAAGAGTTCATATCCAGGCTATCCCTTTTGGAAAACGGAGCATCCGTGTTACTGACTGCGTTGGCCTGTTTCCTATTGCCAGAACAAAATACCCAAGGCTAGGGCATGTATAAAGAAAGGGGGCTTTTTTACCTTGGGACTTTGAGGCTGTAAGTTCAAGGTTGAGTCACCTGTAAGGGCTACATGGCTAATGGTACCATGGTGGACACCTGTGTGGGAGACAGGAAACCAGAGAACAGGGAAGATGCCAGACTTGCCCTAAAATAACCACACATTTTCACAGGCACTAGCCAAGTTCGTGAGAACTACCTTTAGTCTCTTCTGAGAACAGTTACACCTCTAGCAACCGTGGGTCTCACCCCTGGGGAGGCCCCACCGCTTCCCAACTGCGGTGCTCCAGTCCCACCTGCTGACAAACACCTGGGAGCACTGGCCTTGCACTTCCCAGTAGTCCCTCTGTAGGGCAGATTAGTTAGTGGGGGAGGGTGTCCATGGCTGAGCTTCAGAGAGAGCCACTTATGTCTCAAGCTGCTTGTGGAATTTTGTTGAGCTAACAGCCCACCCCCCTAGTGACACTTTGCAATAAGGCCACACCTGCTCTGACCAGGCCACGCTTTCTAGTCCCTGTCGAGTAATGCCAAGGATTCAAAGCTATGAGTCTGTGGGGTCATTCCATTTTGGGGGTGGGTGGGTGGAGACAGGGTTTCTCTGTAGACCTGGCTGTGCCAGGAACTCACTGTAAACCAGGCTGGCCTTGAACTCAGAGATCTGCTTGCCTCTGCCTCCTGGGTGTGTGAAATAAAAAGGAGTGTACTATCCCATTGGGTAACCTTTGTCTGCCCTTACTAGGCATAGACCTTGTAAGGCCACAGCAACACAGGAAGTAAATGTAGATTGTTGGTGTCACACCTTTAATCCCATACCCTGGAGGCAAAGGCAGTTGGATCTCTGAGGTCAATTTCAGTTGGTCTATGTACAGAGCAGTGTACTGGGAAGGCAATTGAAAGGTCGTTTGGAGCTCAGTAACAGCAGCATTCTTTGATGATGGCGATGGTGATAGTGGTGGTGGTGATGGTGATGATGATGGTGATGGAGATAATGATGGTGGTGGTGATGGTAATGGTGATAGTGGTGATGGTAATAGTGGTGGTGATGGTGGTGGTGGTGATAGTGATGGCGATGATGATGGTGATGATGACAGTGACAGTGACCGGTAGCCAATGTGGTTCTGGTGATTGATGGTCATGACGCTGACAGCTACCGTTCTTGTAAGCGCTGTAGCAATCAACAGTCCTTGTACTAGGGCATCCTGTTTCCCAGAGAACTACTTTACCCCTTCTGGTTGTTTCTCCTTTTATTTACCTTAGCACTTCAAAATGAAGAACTGAGGACAACTGTACCGTCACTTCTCCGAGTCTGCTTCTGGGATCTCCATTACACGGTTTTATTGACTACTGTACCGAAAATCTGTTCACTGTCCCTTTACCGACACTTGTCCTTTTTCCATGTGTAATTCTGTTGGGATTTGGTTAAATTGACACTTAATATTTACATTCTCATGAATATTTTAACTGTTAAATCAGGTTGGGAAAAAAAGAAAAAAAACAACCACAGGGCTAGAGAGACCTTTTTACACTTCCTCCAAACAATGCGTGTCCTCCACGGGTCTTGCTCAGCACTGAATCTGTCTCAGCTGACATCACTTTGCCAATCAGCCAGAGTCCCAGGAAGCGGCAAGAAACTGCAGCAAAACATCAGACTTTTTTTGTTGCATTTCTCTCCTGGAGTCCCAACAAATGCAGCTCAACTACACAATGTAAGGCGGACTGGTACGTGTGTGGGTAGCAAAGAATCCATCACGTGTCCTTTCGAAGATCATCCCTCTCTTGTGTGTCCTTCAGCCCAAGGTTCCTTCACAAGTCTGCCTTAGCTTTTCACTTCAGCCAAACACCATTTAACTGACTTTCCAAAGACCCCTCAAGTTTCAGGGTGGTTGGTGGTACATGCCTCTAATCCCCTCACTTGCGAGCCAGAGGCGGGGGATCGCTGAGTTGTAGTACAGGGCTAAACAGAGAAACCCAATTTCTACACTGGAGTACATAGGCAGGGTCTAAAGGACGACAGGGTGGGGCAGGGGACAATACAGGAAAAGGGAACAAAAAGCTGTTACAAAGCAACAGACCAGTAGAGTATTGACAGACCTGAGGGCAAGGGCAGGCTGCCACTGGCTGTGGCTGCTGAGGCCTGTCTGTCTGTCCTGTCTGTCTGTCTGGCTGCCTGCCTGCCTGGCAGCTTGTTCGCTCAGATGTTCTTCTGTGCCTCCGTGCTTTATCTGGACTTTGAATAATTGGGAGATTTTTTTTTTTTAAATAAAAAAATGGGTCTCTTCACGTAGCCCTCCTATCTCAGCCCTCTGAGTGGTTAGGATTACAGACATTTGCCACCGTGCCTGGTGAGGTTAAACTTGAAGAAATATCATTCTTCATGGAAGTGTTTGAGGTAGAAAAGGGAGTCCAGCACGTCTGTGCCACTGTTTGTCCAGCTGCCTTTCCTAACTTTGTCTTTAAGCTGAGCTCGTCCACGGCTAGGAAGCCTTCACGTCTTTCAGAAAATGCTGTGAGATCATGGAAAGCATGCGTGGGACTGACCCGTCATTGGCTGTGGTCCAGGAGGAGCCTGAAGTGGAAAAGGCAGGTGGGCAGGGCTGGGGAAAGTAAATCCAGAAAGTAAATCTGGGAAGGGAAGAGAAGTGGTTTCTGAAGCTTGTGCTTAGGCGACTTCTCCTAGTGAGAACACCAGTATTGAGTCACTCAGCAGTTTACCCACAGTAGGGGAAGGGAGGGTCAGGAGCAGCCCACAACGGTGGCTTTCTTGAGCTAAACCTTTTGCCAACAAACCAGATGGGAGAGGTCAGGTGGCTGAGAGCCTTGGTCCGTATTCTGAACTAGAGGCCAGAACGCTATCATTACAGCATGGGGTTGAATTGTGGGTTCCTGGTCTGCAAAGAGGGTTGGTTGCGGGTCTTGGGGGTTGGAGCATGAGGAAAACCGTTATGTAATTCAGTCTTGAAGGGACTGCTGTCTACGGGATCTGCTGTCTGAAGGGACCTCACTGCCCTGGAGTGAGATGTGGGGTTAGAGCAGGGCAGGACAGGGCAGTGGGGCAGTGGAGCTGAGGAGAAGGCCAAGCTGGATTCTTCTGAGGGAGCCATGCCCAACACTAATAATAGCTTGACCCTAAGTGACCAGATCCATCAGGGGTAGGGGAGCAAGGAACTCCTATCTGCGGAAACAGTTCTTTGCCCTTAAATGTTGGAGTGAGGAAACTGAGAAACCAGAAAAACTGGACAAGTTGCTTTTATTAAAACAATTTTTTTATTACATTTATTAGTGTATGTGTCAGTGTGAGCACGCACTGGCTCGCCCTTTGGGGTCAGGTCTTTCCACCATGTGGGTTCCAGGGATCAGATTGTCAAGCTTGGCACCAGGCACCTTTGCCCATGGAGCCATCTCACGAGCCTCAAGCGTTGCCTTTGGATGGGAAGACCAGGCTCGTGGGTGGACAGCACAGCGCGTGGCTCAGTGTGTGAAGTTCTCATCCAGCCTCAACCAAGTTTTGCTAGGAGCTCCTGTCAAGGCCTTGCCTCTGGAACTTGGTCATCTTCCAGGTAAAGTAGGTGTAGTCAGTGACATCACACATGGTCACAGAGCAGTATGACGGTTTGCTAATGTCTGTCCTAATGCACTCTGGCTGGGAGAGGCTGGGCATCTAGGCAAAGGCGAAGAGTATTGATGTATCTGCCGGCCAACTGGTGACCTTCCTCAGCTCTAATAGGCTCGCATCTCTCAAGCATCAGCATCCTCCTCTTAAAGGTCATTGCCAAGGTTGCCCCTCTGCTGGTGTCCTGGCTCCTGCTTCTTTTCCACGTTGCCCTTTATTGTGAGCTAATTGTATGGATACCAGGCTCACGATCCTGCGTCTATGTGAATCCCAAGCACAGAACCACATAGGTCAGTGGGAGCAGCTTTGAATCCGAGGTGGTGTCAGGCTATAGGACACGACACCATGAGACCACAGCTTTCTCCAGGGTCTGACTAGAAACGGGAGGGAGCAGTTCCCCAATTTATCTGGTCGTTGGTTTTCAGTCTCAAAGCTCTTCTTTATAGGTCCCCAGCACTCATGAATCCTTTAAGGGGTTTGTGGAGATGGCTCAGTGGCCGCTCTTCCAGAGGACCTGTGTTTGCTTCCCAGCATCAAGATGATGGCAAATGGCCACCCATGGCTCTTGTATTCCAGATGTCAAGCCCAGAGTCTCACCTGTGCTAGGCAGGTACTCCACTACTGTACCACACGGCCGTACGCTGACTGCCAGCATATTTTGTTTGTTTTCAGGACAAGGTTTTACCGTGTAACCCTGACTGGCCTTGCACTTACTGTGTTGAGCAGGCTGGCCTCATACAGAGCAGGCTGGCCTCATACAGAGTAGGCGGGCTTCATGTAAACCAGTCTAGCCTCATATAAACTGACAGATCAGTGCTGGGATTAAAGATGTGGGCTACCACACACCCAGCCCCAATTCCCTGTTTTACACAAAAGGGATATCAATGAGAAAGACATTGTTTGCTCCGGGATGACGGACGATCCTGATTAGACAGGGTCCACCTGCCTGGCTCTGTTCAGAAGTTCTTAGCAGCAGCAGGCCTCGATGTGGAGGGCTTTTGCAAGGTGTCAGGGTTTCTGAATTCAGTCCACAAAACTCCATTCCCAGTCCCTGTCTGGATTGCCTGTTACTTTACAGGAAAGACGGCCCAAAATAAGACTTTTATAAATAGCGCAGATCCTGTTTCCTCACGTCTTGCTGCAGAGCGGCACCCACAGTTGAAACACATTTCAACACTGACAGACCCCAGCATGGCAGGAAGTAAAACTGTCTCACATACATATTCAGTCCCTTTTTTCTCTCACAGCCTCCTGTCCTGCCTAGCCCACATATCGTCTGCGAGCTAAGCTGCACATTCCAGGGTTTCTGTGGGTGTCTGAACACATGCAGGACTGTGGCGTATGTGCAGTGGGGACATCTCTTCCTTATTGCCAGAATGGAAAATGGGGAAGAGGTTCAGAGACGTGGAGTTAGTCTGCTTAGCTTCTGCACGCCTCGGTGCAAGATGATTAGCTAGCTCCTTTGGGGTGTGTCCGCGTGCTCACTTGTATGCGCGTGCATGCAGTGGTTGGGGCACTGCTGGGGATTAAACCCAGGAGCCTGAGTATGTTAGACAGTGCTCTACCGCCAAGCTCTACTGAAGCGGAAACCTAAGGGTTCTTTGGAAAGTGTCGGATGGTGTTTTGTTGGGGCAAACGTGTGAGGGAACGTTTAGTTGAAGTGGACACCGGTGAAAGAATAAGGCAATCTTAGGAAGGAATGTTTAGCTGAAGCAGACACAGGAGACAGGATGTTCTGCTAAATCAAGCACATGAACGGACAGTTGAAAGATCCTTTGCTAACAACACCCATGTATTGGTCTGTCTTACATTGTGTAATTGAGCTGCATATGCTGAGACTCCATCACACCCTCCCCTCCCCCTGAAGGGAAGGAAAAAAGAAAACTTCTGGTGGTGTGCTGCAGTTTCCTGAGGTGTCTGAGGATTCGGGCTCATAGGCAAAGTGAGGCAAGACCAGGGGAGGACAGGTGATGTTTGGAGGGAGTATAAATAGAACTCGAGGCTGAGGCTGGGCCCTGGCTGACTCTGCTAAGTCATGCCACCGCTGTCTAATCGTTATTTGCTGTGGCGACTCTACCAAACTGGGCTGCTGGTGTTTCTGTGAAGTGTTTGAGAGTAGATTGAGCTGCCGCTGCCTGCTGACCTGTGAACTGAACTTCTACACGACACAGACAGGAGTTGCTCCAAAGAACCTTTCTAAACAGGTCTATAACTCCCTCCCTCCCCAGCCCCATTCATTCTTTTTCACCACCTCTGGTGGGTGGTGGGCTAGCAGGGAGGTTAAAACGTTTGAGAATCATCATTAAAAATAGTTGTTTTTTTTTTTTTTAACTAAAGAACTTTGCTAAAATTAAAAAAAATTATCTTTGAAATGGATGAGCATCCTATGGCATTCTGCTGTTAGGAGTGAGCATTAACTGGGAATGATGTGACAAACATCCTCCAATAAAACCACACCTCCTAGTCCTTCCCAAACAGGGCCAACTGCAGACTAAGCATTCCAATATATGAGCCTCTGGGGACCATTCTCATTCAAACCACCACACACAGTTTATATAACATGGGCTACTCTTATATTTGAGATCTTCCTACCTCAGCCTTCTGAGTAACAGACTGTAGCTGAGGACCCCACGCCATTGGCTCTTAGTCTGTTACGGGATTTGGGGTAAAAGTCAGGACCTATTCGGTGTTGGGTGCTGTACTGCAAGGCTACTAAGTGATAAATCCCTAGTTGATGTTCCCGCATGTACTTATGCCGCAATCTGCAGGGGAGTATCTTGTAAAGGAAAAGAGACCTTAGATGATTTTAGTCAATATTTTAGGTCTGTGACACATGATCATGACAAATTGCGTATGATTCTTTGGCCAGGAGTGAGTTCACTGGTAGCCTTCCCATCTCTCCAGCTCTGGGCTTACTCAGTTGAAGCTTGAAAGCTTTAGTCAATAATTAACTTGGAAGACACTCCCCGAGTGGCTGGCTTTCATCTGACAGCTGTGCACGTTAACTGGGACAAGTGTCCAGAGTCAGAAAATTAAGGGCATGTGTTAACCAGGGGCCCTTGACAGCTTTTTGCGAGCACACTGACTGGGGATGGCGGTGTCATGTGCTCCAACCTCACCACCTGCAGAGATGATTTAAGGGTCTCTGGAAAGCATTCCGGCCCAGAGCACCCATAATTCAGTTACTCAAATCCTTACACCTGCTTCCTCAGCTAATCCGGGGTCAGCCGAGCCGTAAGCGAGGAAATGGGGACTATTCATGCCTCCTTCTAATATGAGCGGGGACGCAGCTCAGTCTGGAGTTTGGTGGTTTTGCTGATGCATTAAGATTTGTTCCTCTAAGTACTTGTACTGAACGTCCAAGAAATGAACTTTACAATTTTTAAATTTATTTATGTCTTTAAGATTTAGTGGGAAAGAGTTTATATAGCAGGGGCCAATCTTAAACTCAAGGCCCTCCTGCCTCAGTCTTGCAGGCCCATTCATGTTTGCCTAGGATGTGGAAAGGCATGGTTTGGGTCTCTAGCACCACATAAACTGTGGTAGTACACACCTATAACCCCAGCAGAATCAGAGCTGTAAGGTGATCTCTGTTTATATAATAAAGTAGAGGCTAGCCTGAGCTACGCATGCTTGCACCAGATCCATTTATGGTAAAACTAAGGCTGAGCAGACATGGCTTCCTAAGGAACCACATGTAGCTGTACTTGACCTGTTTTTGGCTCAGCCAGGAATTCATCAGTGTTCTCTAAAGGAACAGAACTGATAGGTATAGTGTTATATTTATGTTATATTATTATCTTACTATAGCGGGTTATTAGAGTGGCTTGCAGGCTGGGGTCCTAGTAGTCCAACAATGGCTGTCTCCTGATAAAAAGGCCAAGGGCCGCACAGCTGTTCAGTCCACACGGTCTCAGTCCCGGGGGAGTCATAGCGAGCTGCCAGTTCAGCCTATGATGGAATCCTAAAGGAAGTAGGTTCTAACACCAGTGATGTGGGTGACCAGGGAACAGGAGAGATGAACTTGCCAGTAAGAGTGAGGGCAGACAGGCAAAGCAGCCGCGGCTGCTAATGTTGTTCCACTCTGAAAACCTTGAGTTGGGCCTCCATAGTTCACAGGGCCCTTAGCGCCACTGCCCTACAAGCTCCTTCCTAGCCATCCACATTCTTTCACAGAACATCATGGTCAGGCCAGTACCGACCTCTGTCTTAGTTCCTGTTCACTCTTCTATCGCTGAGAAGAGACATCACAGAAGAAGACATTTAATGAATGGAATGGGTGGTTACACTTTCAGAGGGTGAGTCTGGCCATCATGGTGGGGAGACTGGCAGCAGGTAGGAAGACGTGGCACTGGAGCGCGAGCGCGCGCGTGAGAGAGAGAGAGAGAGAGAGAGAGAGACAGAGAGAGAGAGAGAGAGAGAGAGAGAGGCACACTTCAGCTTAATATTTACTCCGTAGTGTGGTTAACTCTTCCATAAATCCTCCATGGTCAAGAGCAAGCAGGGCAGAAAGAAATACAAAATGTACCGTGTGAGGAGAGAAGAACACCGGGGAATGTAATGTTGGCGTGAAGGTTTGTGCTGAGAGATGAGAAATGGAATAAAAGGGAGTGGAGCCCTCAGGGCGAGACCCCACCCAGCTAATTCTGTAACTGGTGATGAGGAGAAATTTAAGACCGGCATCTTGAGGTGTAAGGATACCTGACTCATTTCCTGGCAACCGAAGGTGATCCGGGGTGATCTGCCGAAGGATACTCCATCTCAGGGCGAAGTAACAGGGAGACACCCGGCTGGGAGCGGATGTGCAGGGTGAGGTGGTAGAGGGGCAGATGGTGATGACTGAGCAGGATGAGGAGGGTGGGTCAGGCAGAGGTGGGTGACATTGAAACAGCAGCTGGCTGGCTGGGACGGCAGTGAGTACGCACCCAGAACACTGCAGGAATTGGAGACAGGTACAGCAGCGTTTGGGGCCAGACTGACAGCCAGGCCAGACTGACAGCCATTGGCCAATAAACAGCACAATGTGTGGACGGTGTGCTATTACCATTGTTAAGTTTCTGGGACCAGGTATCTAGAACTGGCCATCTGAGAAGGTTGGCAGTGAGCGTGGAAGTCGAACTGGGAAATACCTGATCCCCCTTCAAAAACTATTTAGAGTACATTAGGCTCGTTCGTGTGGCGATTTGAAGAACCGTTAGCACCGATGGAATGTTCTAGCCACTACATGTAGAACATAGTGGACAGCCTGTGCGTGCTCTGTCCTGAGGTGTGAGGCTCTGGCTAGTTTTCTGCTGTTGGGGAAAGCGGTTCTGAGACGCTGAAGTTCCCCAGGGTTGCTTGGATAAGAGAGGTTTCATATGTGGGCCCTTCCTGCTCAGCTCTTCCTCTGAGCCCCAGGCCTCTGTGAAGGTTAGTGCCCAGAGTGTCCTGCAGAGTGGCTGTGATTCCCTATCTGCCCCTGTGGCAATTCTGTTTGCCTTAGTTCAGTTTGCTGACAGGTGAGCAAACAGCCTGCTGTTCTGCTTGGCCCGGGAACTTGTCCCCAGAGAGAGAGTGGCCACGTCCAGGCTTTGCGGTGGAAACATCTGGACACATCAGCAAATCTGCCTCGCGACAGCTCCTGCTTCACAGCCCATCCTGTAGGTCTCTTTCTCTGAGTCCTGCCTATTGGTCACCTCAGCCCAGGAGAGGCCCAGCTGGAGGAGGCGGCGGGAGCATCGCCTTCCGCACCTGTACCGCAGGAACTTTGCCTTGTCTTCCAAGGAGATGCTCGCGTGAGGCCTTCTGGCTCAACGCAGAGCAGCGCTGATTCCTGAGGGAGCTGGCACTGTTTTATATATTACTCATGCCGAATCTGTCAGAGACTAAGATTAAGTCATACTGGGGCAGAATAAATCATAAATTCATTAGATCACAGCTTCTTTTAGAAAAAACGGAATGTGTGTGGTTGTGTGTCACACTTGTTTGGTGGTGAGGAGACGACGTGGAGGAGTCCAGTTCTTCTACCGTGCGGCTCCTTGGGATTGAACTTAGGTCCTCAGGCTTGGCAGTGGGCACCTTTATCCACTGAGCCGCTAGGAAGTTCCTACCTTACAATTTTTCTTGAATTGTGGATTGTGACCTGTCGGGCTATGTGACTCAATGTAGGGGCTACAAAATAAATATGTGGCAACAGAGTACAAGTTAATTCAGAGTTGAATGCCTGAGGGATCATGGGTGGCTCTGTCAGCTACTTCAGCAGCCTTGGTCTTAGACACACAACAGGAGCACTTTACATGGGAAGCCAATCGGCCCCGATCGGAGGCTGTTAGCCCTTACAGATTGCAGTGTGGTGTTTTTACTGAACATACAGGGTTCTCTAGTCTTCTAGAAACTCAGTGGGTTATGAGCAGCAAAGACCTCGGCTATTATCTTCCCACTGTCCCTCAACACGTAGATGTCAGATTAGTACATCTTGGATTGTCTAGTGTGGAAATGCTTAATTTTAAAAGAGTTTGAAAGCATTTGGCTTGCTGACTTGGGTTTCTTAATCGTCTTATGACTTTTGCTTAGAATTAGAGAGTTCACCACAGTTTCGGAAACGTTACTGAACAGGTATTTGCCATTGTGTACTATGTAATTATGGGAGTGTTTTTAGAAGTGTCCACTATAGAATAAAGATATCGATTAATTCTAAAACATGCTTGAGGCGATCTGTGTCCTCTGCTATCAAATCTTAAATCAAGGTTTATTCAAAAAATGTTGTAAAGATTTATTTCATACATGTTTTGCCTACATGTATGTCTGTGTATCACATCGTGTGCCTGGTGCCCTCAAAAGAGCTTTTGGTTGTGAGTCACCAGGTGGGTGCTGGGAACTGGATCCGTGTCCTCCGCAAGAGCTACAAGTGCTCTTGAGTCAGCTCTAAAACACCCGGTATTTATTTATCCATCCAGATAGGGCCACACTATGTGGTCCTTGATAGCCTAGAACTTGTATGAAGACCAGGCTGGCCTCCCACTCAGAGATCGATTTGTCTTTGCCTCCCAAGTGCTGGGACTAAAGGCATGCACCCAGCTAAGGTTTTAAGTTCTTACAAAAGGAATCTAAAACTACTTATTGACCATTTTTCAGTTTACAGATAGGTAAGTGGCAGATGGGTAGATAACATTCTGGTACAAGATTATTTTCCCATAGATAGTAAAGGCTTAATTCTTAATGTACAAACAAGCAATCATAACTATTTCATGCTTTTATCTTTAATGAATGGCAAAATTACATATTAACCAGAGGCTTGTTTTAAAGTAAATCTCATTATTGAATAGTAAATATTTGAGTCGTATCTGGGGTCATGTAAACATTTCTCATGTAAAAGGGTGAAATAAGTTGAAGACAGCACGCCCCGTCCAGTGGCACCTGCTGGGCGCTTCCCCTGGACGCTACGGTGCTATGCTGTATTTACTAGCTCTGTGTTTTGAACAGGGATGGAGGATTGTCTTAAAGGGACCACCCTTTCTATGCTTGCGGTCAGCTTTTGGGGGCAGGTGTTCCAAGGGCATTGCTGGTCTTTAACTCTCTCACCTCTTCTGTGGAGGAGGCTAGCTGCACTCTGGTTACAGAGGTGATGTACCAGTGGCTGTCCTAGATTTTCTGGATATCTGGAGAAGGAACCCCTTTGCTTTGTTCCAGCCCTCATCTCCTTCCTGTCAGAGGCTTGTTTTTTGTCGTCTGACTCGGTTAGCTCTGACTGAACCTCTCTGGTCTCCTGCGTATTCTTACATGTTCCAGCTCTCAGTGAAGTGACTTTCTGTCCCTTTGGGCTCGCATCTTTGGATACACAGAACAGTGTCTGCAGTATCAATGGGTTCAAGAGTGAAAGTCCCTTCCCATCTCCCATCACAGCTGTCTTATCCATCACAGCTGGCCTTCTGCGTCCACCGCAGCAGCTGGCCCCAAGTTTCTGCTCCCTGTGTGTACTCAGCTCTCACTCTTTGTCGTGCTTAGAGTCAGTGTTCATTGTTCAGCCTTGATGCAGGCTCAGTTCCCTGTCATGTCCCTGGGGTCCAGACCCTAGGAAGAAAGTGTAGCCAATCCTGTAAGGACTCCAGTACTCTTCCTTGTGTGCAGGATAGAATCTATAGGTGTGAACCTATACAGGGAAGGTTCTTAATGTTAGCCGAGACCTGCTCGGAACTTTTCACTCTCTGGCTTCTGTTAAGCCTTTTAGACCTGTGATGAAGATAGGGACCAGACTTTAAAATGCTTAGTGTTTTACCCTAGGTCGGGTAATTTATACACAGAGGCATGCTCATGGTTATGGGACTGGCAGACTCTGTCTGGTGAGGGCCGATCCCTGCATTGAAGACAGTACCCCATGTGTACTCACTGGAAAGGCAGGAGGGCACCAATGGAATCCAGGAGAACAGAGTCCTTGTGACCTAACTACGTCCAAAGCCCTTCATTTTATTCCCATTGCTTTGAGGATTGGGTCTCAACAAGTGGGGGTGAGAGGATGAGGTGGGGAGTAGACAATGGACTGGAACGTAGCAGAAACATGTCAAACAAGAGACAGTTGGCTCTGGCTTATGTTACAAGCCTGAGCAAGAGTAACATCCCGGTCCCCGACCCGGTTGTCTCGCAGACAGAGAGAATTGTTGCAGAGTCGGTGAGCCACTGTCTCCAAACTCGGAAGGCAGATTTAGGATTAAACATGGGCTTGTGTAAGTCAGGCCCAGTGCGTTGCCATGGTGGTTTTGTTTTCTCACGGTACTGTCCAATCTCCAGCAAAACCTTCTATCTATCTTTTCATAACTTCAACCCATTATCTCATCACATTTGACAAGACGGATGATAATTAGTAGACACTCCTTGAGATCAAAGGGGCTCTGTGGAGGTCCTCAACATTTTTATCCTTTTCTGACTCCCACTTGAATAAACAGCTTTTTGAAAGGTGAGTCCCACTTGTGGAAACCCTCCACAAATGCTTGACTGAAAACATTACCCACCTGGTTTAGCTTGGAGCAGTCTCTTTGTTCATGTCTTTTCTCATGAGGTTTGATCCTTTGAGGTGGGGTCTTGCTATGTTAGCCTAGCCCGGCTTTTAGTACAACACGGCCCCCCAACTGCTGGGATTTCAGGTGTCTGACACTACACCCAGCTGCATAGTCTCTTAATTTCTTCTTTCTCTTTCTTTTGATTATCTAGTCTCAGGCAATGAAACTCTGGATGCTAATCCTGCTTCTGGGCAGGCATCTGGACCGGGACACTGTTGCATGCAGACAACACCCATTGGGCTTGGCTGACTCAGTCTTAATGATAACATAGGAGGTCAGGAGAGCCCTGGAGGGAGGCCTTGTTGTAAAACACACACACACACACACACACACACACACACACACACACACACACACACACAGAGAGAGAGAGAGAGAGAGAGAGAGAGAGAGACAGACAGAGAGATAGAGAGAGACAGAGACACAGAGACACAGAGAGAGACCAAGAACGAGATCCAGCCAAGGCCAAACTGGCACGGTTCCCTTTGTTCAGATAAGGTCTTTAGTTGGCCTACAGCCTGTTAGTCTCACTATGCTAGCTGAGCTGCAGGGATTCTCCTGTTTCTGCCTGCCCACCACTGGGATTATAAAGTCACCATGCTTGGCTTCGTAGATGGGTTCTGGACATCCAGTGCAGGTCTAGTTTCTATGTAACAAGTGCTTCACCACCCCAGCTGTCTCCCCAGGCCTCAGGTAGTCCTTAAGGGTCAACACTCACACAGAAATGACAGAAGTCTTACCTGGTACCCTCCCTCCCTCCCTCCCTCCCTCCCTCCCTCCCTCCCTCCCTTCCTTCCTTCCTTCCTTCCTTCCTTCCAAGGTTTTTGTGTGTGTTGTCCTGGCTGTCCTGGCACTCTGTAGACCAGGCTGGCCATGAACTCACAGATCTGCCTGCCTCTGCATCTACGAGTGCTGGAAGATGTGAGCCACCATACCTGGCACACCCCACATCTTGTTTTTTGTTTTTTTTTTTTTTAAAGATTTATTTACTTCATGTATGTGAGTACACTGTCGCTGTCCTCAGACACACCAGAAGAGGCCACCGGATCTCATTACAGATAGTTGTGAGCCACCATATGGTTGCTGGGAATTGAACTCAGGACCTTTGGAAGAGCAGTCAGCGCTCTTAACCATTGAGCTGTCTCTCCAGCCCCACATCTTGCTTTCTTAAGGACAGTTAGTGAATGGAATGCAGCAGCCAACCCGGCCAGCATCTATGCCTTCCTTAGCCACACAGGTAGGTTGCTGTTTCTGATGCCTGTCAGGTAGCTGGGACTCTGAACTCCCGAGCCACTGATGGCTCTGGTTTCAGTTTGCTAGTCTTTGTCCACACTGAATGACCTAGATAGGACACTTAAACCCTCACTATTTCTTGTGCTGGACACGGAGACACCAGTGAATGCATGGCTTCTTTCTCAAAGCCTGTGGAATCTGGAAAAGAGGTTATTAGATTTGTATGTGGAAATAAAGAACAAAGATTGCAATTTTCCCGTGTAGAAAAGTGGATCCGGCATTTGGCTCTGCAGAGGTCATTTTTACTGCCTGACCCTACGCTGTCCCCATCCTGTAGGGGAACATAGGCAATGTGGGCCTGCCGGTGCGAGAGAAGTTGCTGGATAGCCATTACCATGTCCTTGAAGAGCTCTGGCATCCTTAGACTTAGCTTAGGTAGGGACATTATTATTATTTCATGGCTCATCTCTCAGCGCCCGCTCACAGAAGGGTAGTCGGGGAGCTGGGAGTGACAGGCTGTGTTGTTTTGGAAAACAAGCAGGGCCGGTCCTTTGCTGTGAGTGCATGAGTGTAAGGTGGGGACTGCAGAGTATTTCATAAAGAAGGGAACATTCTTTTCAATCCAAGGGCTTCTGTCCAGTAAGTACAGATGTCATTGGAACCAGATGCTAAGCCTGCTTGTGTGCCCAGCTCTGAGGTTACAGGCACATGACACCATACTCAGTTTTTAAAAATGTGTTGGTGATCAACTTTAGGTCCCTGTGCTTGCATGATAAACTACCAAATGAGCATCTTCTCCAGCTCCTGCCCCTGAATTTATGTGTGTAGGTAAGATACTCATGTGCCTGTGAAACTGATTTCTTCTGCTTTCAGACAACATCGAGGTTTTTATGTATGGTTGTCCTTCAGTATCCAGAAATGGCTGACCTCAAGAGCTCTCCTCTTCGATGCAGAATTCTGAGGATGTTCAAATAAAGAAGTTCAGGGTGGGGCTGGAGAGATGACTCAGTGGTCAAGAGCACTGACCGCTCTTCCAGAGGTCCTGAGTTCAATTCCTTAGCATTCCTAGATGGTGGCTCACAACCATCTTAATGGGGTCTGGCCCTCTTCTGGTGTTTCCTAAGCTGCCCCCTGTCCTGGAGGATGTGGAAATGTGGGGCTGCCTGTGCAAGAAAAGTCGTTGAATCACAGAATATGTATGTATATATGTGTATGATGTATGTGCCTCATACCTGTGAGCCTGAAGAGGGTGTCAGAGCCCCAGGAACTGAGGTTAAATTAGAGATGGTTGTGAGACACCATGTGGGTGCTGGGTGCTGGGAACCAAAGCCAATCCTCTGCAAGAGCAGCAAGTGGAGACGGGATTTCTTGGTCAAAAAGACGAACTGTTTATGTGCTAGCCTAGCTGCTGGGCAGACTTCGTGGTGCCAGCTGCTGGTAGCATTTGAGGATACGGTCCCAGGTGCACTGTTGCTGGGGCGGCTGTGCTGTAAGCTCCCTATTCTGCAGCTATGGTGAGCACAGCAGCGAGAGACTGGGTTGCTCTCAACATCCACTCTTCCAAGGAGGATGGGAACACATCTGCTTTCATCACTCTGAGTCTGCTCCCACCCTCCCCTAAGCCCCCATGCAAAAGGACAGAGTCTTGCACTACTTCTGCCGTAGCAAACCCGTCTATCACAGGACGCCCTCCTCTTTGAACCGGAATGAAGTGGGGAGGAGAGCGGAAGTCGGAAGTGCTCCTAGGAAGCAGTCGTTTATATCTTCTTAGAAAAGGGGACTCATTGGCACACGGGAGCCTGTGCTGGGCTTTCAGCCCCTGCCAAGCACCTTGGAAGGCCCACTTCAACACAGGGATTGGTCACACATACACTGACGAGCTAACCGGTTCTAAAGAGAGGGAAAGATTACAGGGTGATCTCCCTCAGTCCTTCAGGGTGGGTCCACAGCTGCGTCCCAGCTTTTGCTATAGGACAGAATAGACTGTAACCACAAGTTCAGTTCTGGGTTCCACACCACCACGAGCGTGGTCCTGCTTGTGTCCCACATATGGGACTAGAATGGGGGTTCATTTTTGCTTGCCTTTTGATCTCTGTAGTCCTTTATGCCAGCCTCAAACTCAGTCAGGCACATGGCTGGCAGACATTCATGACCCTACCAGGCCTTTTCTGAAACAAATCACTAATTGGAAGAATGAGCCAATTTAAATCTGACCTCTGAAGGATGGGTGGTAGTGTAACCACAAAATTCCACTTCTGGTTTCTTCATGGTCACATACCACAGCAGATTTCCTAGAATAGGGGCCTCCTCCTAATAAACACAATAAACAACTATAAAAATGTCGCACAATGTCTGTCTGTTCCAACTGCCTGGCCCATTTCCAGGGCTGGCCTTCTGCACCGAGATCATCAATCCTGGTATATTTCTCCCCAACTCCTGGTCCTCTTTCTTTTCACTGTGAGAAGCTTCCAGGAGCCTCAGGTGAAGCTGGTAAAAAGGACAGAAGTGGTGGCCTGGCTGAGGTGGTGCACACATGTCATCCTGTACTGACTCGGAAAGCAGAGGCAGGTGGATCTCTGAGTTCGAGACCAGCCTGGTCTACAGAGTTAGTTCCAGGACAGCCAGGGATACACAGAGAAATCCTGTATCAGAAAAATAACAACAACAAAAAAGGATGGAAATTGTGTAGACTAGTTAGCAACTGCCTTTTCGATGGCCTTATTTTGCGTAGCACAAGTTATCACAAGGCTGCATTCCATTATAAATTTAGTCCACGTTTGGCTTATCTGGGAATTGAGGGATGGTGGTTGCATGAACAGTGCCACTGTGAACATAAGCCATGCACATGTATTTTAACCTCTGCCTTCAGTTCTTTGGGGGCACCTGTCCAAATGTGGAATAAATATACCATGTGGTAATTTTATGGTTAATACTTTTAGGCGTTACCATACCATTGTCCACAGTGACCACAGCATTCTATACCCATCATTTACACAAAACTTCCCCTTCCCCCATGTCTTTCTGACTTCTTTCCCTTGAAAGTAACTGCCATTCTGACGTGTGTGGAAGGCTGTTTCCTTGTGGTTTTGGTTTGCATTTCCAGCGGGTATCAGTGTTGAGCCCCCTTTGTCTGTTTGTGTCTTGACTTTGCCCATTTTATAGCCAGCATTTTGGTTACTGTAGTAGAAATTCTGTATGCATTTAGGACACCGCTCACCAACCAAACCGTGAATGCAAATACTTTCTCCCACCCCACAGATTCCTTTTTATCCTGTGGTTAGTACTTTTTGCACAAAACTTTTCCAGTTCTCATAAAGTCCAGCTTCCTGATTTTTCTTTGTTTTTCTCTGCTTTGGGAATCATATCCCATGCTGCTCCAAACCCCAGGTTACCCTGTTTTGCCTCCAGTGTTTTCCAAGTGTCGTATAATTCAGCTTTTCAGGGCTTTCGTTGGCTGTATAATGTAAGCAAAGTTTGGGCCTTGTTTTGGGAGGGAATGGCTGAGCCTTTGGTATAATTTTCTTACAAGAAAGGAGATAGCTGCTATTTAGGTTGTTACCGAGCTGCATGCTGTGCCTGCCAAGGTTGGTTTTTCTCCCCTAAATGATGCAGGTGAGCTTTAAGCTTCTCACTGTATGGTGGACTGACAGTGCCCTCACTTCAGGAAGCTTTCCTGAAGGAGTGAGATAAAACATGCAGTAGATCTGGGTGGAAGTAGGAGGTTGTCGCTATTGTTTTTTAATTTTTCTTCTCTAGTTACATATGTGACATTATTTCATCAAGCTTCCCTCAACAGAGCACCTGGCCTGAAGTGAGAACTGGCACTTGTGTTTAAGGAAAAAGCTAGGCAGAAGACCTTTGTCTCTCAGGTTTGCCACGGGTCCTGCTCCGTTAGTGAGGCTCAAAGCCTAGGCCTTTCTAGCGTGTGCAGCTGTGGGCCAGTGGACTGGCAGCAGAGCCTGGCTCTCTGCTGTGGTGGATTCCAGGGCACACAGCTGCAGGCCTGTCTGGCACTCTTGAGCGATCACCGGAAGCTCCTTACCACTCTCTCAGGTCTCTGTACTAGACATGGGTCTGGCCTGTTTTCAGGGTCCAGAGCTGCAGAATTGGTGCCCTCTTGTGGTCTTCTTCTGACCTCTTTGATACCTTGGGGCAAAAAGGATGAAATAGTAGAAAGGACATGAAATGGAGAAAAGATTAGGGAACTGAAAGAAAATCTGTGGCTGAGGAGGGACTTTTTTTTAAATGTTAAGGTGAATGTAATCACATCAATAACAATTTCTTCAGTTTTATTGTTGAGTGTCCTCTGTTTTTCAAGACAGGGTCTCTCATTGACTGGCCAGTAAGCCTTTTCCTGCTTTTTGGCCTCTGTTGCTCATCCAAGGACTAATTATTTGGCCCATCTCTTCTGCACGGCTTAAGGAGAGCCCACCTTCCTAGGGATGGACTCTGAGCCAACGTGATTTGAAACAGCCCAACTGGGATGTTGGGTCTCCACAGGCCACAAATCCCATTCTCTTGTCCCAGAGTTTTTCTAGTCCACAACAAAGCTTCTGTGAACATTTGTGTGCCTGCTTCTGTGAGCATTTGTGTGCCTGCTTCTCTGTGAACATTTGTGTGCCTGCTTCTCTGTGAGCATTTGTGTGCCTGCTTCTCTGAACATTTGTGTGCCTGCTTCTTTGTGAACATTTGTGTGCCTGCTTCTGTGAGCATTTGTGTGCCTGCTTCTGTGAACATTTGTGTGCCTGCTTCTTTGTGAGCATTTGTGTGCCTGCTTCTGTGAACATTTGTGTGCCTGCTTCTTTGTGAACATTTGTGTGCCTGCTTCTTTGTGAACATTTGTGTGCCTGCTTCTTTGTGAGCATTTGTGTGCCTGCTTCTTTGTGAGCATTTGTGTGCCTGCTTCTTTGTGAGCATTTGTGTGCCTGCTTCTCTGTGAGCATGTTTTCATTTCACCGGCGCACAGTTGCAGGAACATTACAGGAGATTGCCCTTTACTTCCCCCACAGGTACCACTGGTATCGGAGTGCTACACTCATTGCTTTGTGAACCCTTAGTGGTCCAACGTAACCACTGATCGTCCACATCGGGGTTCTCTCTCGGTGCCGTGTGCTGAGTGGCGTTGGACGTGCTCACTGTTTCCGTGGGGGGGGGACTTGCCTGCCTGAGCGTCTCGTCTATCCATCTATTCCTCCTCCCTCACGCCTAGCTCCTAACAACTTCCGGTCTCTGTAAAGCAGGAGTTAGTTTTATAATAAATACAGTGAAGTTCTAGATGTTTGTGGAACCTGGAGGTAGTGATGAATGGCAGATCCAGCAACATTGGTAAGGAGGCGAGCATCCTAGGGAACCAACGGGAAAGCAGGTCACGTCTTTTTCAGAAGTCATGAAGAGCGAACAGTCAGTTGTTCTCAAAGATAGTAAGAAAGACTCCAAACAGAAGAGATGGAGGAGGGAGGTGCTTGGCACACAGTGCTATTCCCACAGCACAAGAGAAGAAATTGAAAGTAATGTTCATGGGCAGGTCTCTGGGCTTCCAGTGTTTGCAGTACGTCTGTGTACACCAACTGCTTGTCCATGTGGCCCTTCACCCTGGAAGATTCTTCAGAGGATCCACGGACACACTGCTCTGCCTTTCATAAGTCCGTATGGGTTGTCCAGAATGATGGGCTTCGTGGATTTTCATTGGTGCATATTTTGTACTTTGGTCATTTACCCCTGCTCCACCAGTGATTCGTTGCTGTGTGAACAGGGGAGGCAGTCCCTGTCTTCTCATTCCTCAGTGCATCACTTCTGTAACAGGCGTCTTCCCTCTGTAGACTCCAGTTTGTCTCTTAATCCCCAGCTGTGGGGGGAAGGAAATGGACCAGCCCCACTTGTGTTCTGAAGTGAGGGATTAATGACCCTCCAGTGTGATCTCTGCCCTCTGCCACGAGCTTCAGAAAGGACTTCATCTAGCAGAGTCCCAGAAGCTGGGAGCAGCCCAGGCAGGCCCCTTCCCTATTTGTGCACGGCTACCGGTTCCTACCGGTTCCGTACTCAGGTGGAGGGCGAGCAAGCGGAGGCTGAAAGAGTTCATCTCTCTATACAGAATGACTGAAGTCATTTGTGCAGAGTGAATGTTTAAAACCACCCTTACCTCATGTGAGGGTAGCCTGACTGCCCAGGCCCTAGCACACTGCCCTGTGAGAGTTCACCTCTGTGCATAGCTGGTGACCAGACAGGACGACCCTAGACCTCTCTATGTGTGTTCCGATGTAGAGCCCCACAGTGTATATCGCTAAGCAGTTTGCCTTTCGTGTTTCCCCTCTCTTGACTAGCTCATGACTAACGCAGGACTGGATAAGAGGGTAGGAGTGCTGCCGTTCTTAGCCTGGTTCTTCTTCGGAATGGGGCTGATCAGTTCGCAGCAGGAGTGGAGCACTTGGTGTGCTCCGCTTTTCTGTGTTGCTCCTTTCCCTGTAACACAAGAGGGGCTCACCTGCTTTCTAGAGTAGCAATCTGTGCCTCCTTAAGCATGTACTCAGACACCTTTTAACGGAAAGAACTAATTGTCGACAGTCACAAGTGGCTTGCTTACCTTTCCCTCCACCGTAGTGAAGTATTCATCAGAACAATTAACTTCCCAAGAGGCCCGGCAAGCACGCGCTTTGCTTTGCAACAGAGGTTGCAGAGTCTTACCAATGATGCTGGCTTTAAACACATTGGCACTGCACCCCCGTTTGAAGAGTCCTGGGGCTTTCCACCCCATCGGAAGTGTGGCGGGTCTGGCAGTGTGTGCAGTAGTTCTGAACACCCACCCAACTCGGCTCAGCCCGTCTGAGCTTGGAGCCCAGCACAGCTGCTTTTGCAGTGTGTGGTCATAGGCAGAATCACTTACTCTGCTTCTCTGTGACTCAGTTTCCTGTTAGGAAAGAGAGGATAGTGTCACTCACTACTAGTGTGTGTCATGGGTTGGTTTGAGGGTTAAGGTGGCCCTAGCCACAGGTTCTGTGTCATAACCAGGGTTACTGTTGCTGTGATGAAACACTGTGGCCAAAAGCACTCGGAGGAGGGAAGGGTTGTTTGGTGTTTGTCTCACGTTTGCATATCATTCTCATCACCACAGGCGGTCAGAGTGGGAGCTCAGAGCAGGAACTGGGAGGCAGGAGCTGATGCAGCGGCCATGGAGGGGTGCTGCTTACTGGCCTGCTCCTGTGGCTTACTCAGCCTGCTTTCTTACAGCACCCAGGACCACTGGCCCAGGGATCAGTAATCAGGAAAATGCCCTACAGGCTTGTCTATAGCCTAATCTTAGGGAGGCATTTATTTTCCTTCTTCCCTCCCTCCCTCCCTCCCTCCCTCCCTCCCTCCCTTCCTTCCTTCCTTCCTTCCTCCTTTTTTTGGAGGCATTTAAAAGGTTTCCTTTTCTCAGATGACTGTAGCTTTTGTCAACTGTGTCAACTGAACTTGGACGGAAGGTGTGTGTGTGTGTGTGTGTGTGTGTGTGTGTGTGTGTGTGTGTGTAAATCACACTATCCTTAGTGTGTCCAGACCATAGCAGGACAGCTGCTTGTGTAGCTTCTACATACATAGCATTAGGTATCAGGCTATCTAGAGATGATTTTTAAAGTCCACAGGAGGTTACATGCAGATCCATCTATCATCTGTCTACCTCCCTACCTATTTATATGAGGTTTTTTTTTATCACAGCGATAGAAACGAAAGTAGACTGCCTCTCCGTGCCCTCACCTTCTGATATTGTCAAATTTCCAGACACTTCCGGCCTGATTTTGGAGGACATATTCTGAACTTCTCGCGCTCTTACTCTTTTATCTGACTCTTTTACCCGACTCTCGGACTTACTTGGTTAAGCCACTGTCCACCTTTAAGTTGCTTCAGGCTGGCTGTTTAGGCTCCACCCACAAAGTCTTCACTAGGAGGAGCAAAAAGAAGGGGTGCTTAATTATTTAAGGAGCTTCCTGGAACCTTTCGCCTAAGACCTCTACATATTTAAGTGACCAGAATTTTTTACATGATGACGCAGTGCAAGGAAGGGTAGAAAATGTCAGTGCCCAGCTAATGTTCGGGGTGGAAGATTCAGAACACACAACCTGCCATCTCTACTAACTAAGTCCTTACTCCAGGAGGAGCACAGTCTACATCGTGGCTGATACTAAAAAGGAGCTGTGTACGCTTTACAGGCGCCAGGTTTAAAGAGAAGGCCCTCTGCTGAACTGAGACCCCATCCCCAGCCCCTCTGCGCTGCAGCATGGCCAGTCCCTAGGGCTAACAGACAGCTGACCACAGCCGGTCCCTGGGACTGTGGCCTCCAGGGCATTGGGGAACCTTGCGCATTTGCAACGAGTTTCTCTTGAGATTGTGTCTGTGCCTTGAGCACAGTCGCTGCGCTTCTTTTTTTTTTTTTTTAAGATTTATTCATTTATTATATGTAAGTACATTGTAGCTGTCTTCAGACACACCAGAAGCAGGCATCAGATCTCATTACAGATGGTTGTGAGCCACCATGTGGTTGCTGGGAATTGAACTCAGGACCTCTGGAAGAATAGTCAGTGCTCTTAACCACTGAGCTACCTCTCCAGCCCCTAGTCGCTGCGCTTCTTAGTTTGCCTGCTTAGCCTTGCATGGTTGGGCTACCCGCTCTCAGACCTATAGGTGGCTTCCAGCTACTCCAGGGACGCATTTGAGGGACACCTCTCCACTGCGGCCACGTGGTTGGTTTGCTCCTGTTAGAATCAACAGATTTGAACTTTGTTCTCAGTTGTGGCCAGAGCAAATTTTGGGTGTTTTGATGTTCTCATGCCTATAAATTAGAGCCTGTGTGTGTGCAGGGAACAACCCTGAGCCCAGAATAGTGATGTAATGTCTCGGGGGGCATGATGTTTTTTTTTTCCCCCTTGAAATGGAGCTTGGTCATGATAGTCACAGGGAGAGACTGGAGTAATTGGTGTGACTTACAGTACCAGAGCGAAGGGGCCAGATGGCCGGGCATGCTTGGCCTTTTCCCACCACCAGCTGATGAGGTCAGTTGAGTTCAGGGCAAGTGTTAACTGAGGGGAAGGAAACGAGGCCCGGCTGACTGACGTCTGAGCTTCCCTCCCCCTGATTCTGAAGTAGCCCCGACAGAACATGACAGGCCACTTGATGGGTTTGTGGCGTGCTGGGCAGAGTGGCCCCTTGGCCCAGGGTGTCTCTGAGGCTGCAGGGAAAAACCCCCAGCCTTCCGCCCTTCTAAGGGTGGGAGCCCTCAGAGCCCTCCATCCCTGGCCTTGTCCATCCACAGCATGTACATCCTGGGGCTGCAGGGCAAATGACAGAGGCTGAGCAGTCAGTCCCCAGTGTTCCACCCCCTCATCATCAGTATTGGCACTGGCCGGGATCCTCATAAGGGGGTTAGGTCCAGGAAGACAGACTGCTAGAAATAGAATAGCCAGATGGTGTCTGGGCTTCGAGAGCTGACTCTTGTGTAAGGATGATTTTTAGAGGGAAAAAAAAAACCCTTTCCTTAGGCCAGAATGGGCAGCAGGCTCAGCATCTGCCCTTTTAGGAACTGCCAGCAGAGGGTTCTGGTGACTGTCCGACACTCTGGGGCTTCCCAAAGGCCAGCGAGAGTGTCTCTGAGAAAGGAAGCCATTGTTCTACACATCTGGAGCACTCAGCCTATCGATACTGGCTCCCAACAACTGGGACTTTGTGTATGCACTGGGAACTTTCTTTTGGTAGACAGGCCATGGCCCTGCCTTTAGTTATATATGACATTTAACACGGTGAGGTAAGGATGCAGCGCGGTGCGGCCGGACACTGCTCAGAAATCTGTGGAGGAACTTGGAGTTGACGCCAACGCCCTTAAGTTCTGAAGAGATGAAAGAGGTCAGGAGTGTCAGATAGCCTGGAAGTAAAATGTTCTGAACCACCATGTGGGATTTTTCTCTGCCAGAGGAGCGAGCACCCCCACCCCCACCCCCAGGTTTCCGTGTAGTTCTGGTTGTCCTGGAACTTGCAGGCTTGCCTCAGACCACCACCCAGTTTAAGAGCAGCAACTCTTAGCTCTGAGTCACCTCTCTAGTCCCCTCTCCTCCTGCCTTCAGTTGTGTGGGGAGTGACAAGAGCCTAATTGTTCTGGTGACGCTGTATGGAGCAGTGCCAGGTGGTCACTTGCCTTAGTACCTGCACTTGGTGGGCAGAGGCACTCAGATCTCTGAGCCAGGCCAGCCTGGTCTATGAGGAGTTCCAGAATAGCCAGGACTTCATGGAGAAACCCTGTCTAGAAAAAGCAAGATGATTTGCAAAACTAGGCTGCACTCGAGCTCCCTCAGGCTGTGTTGATACCTGTGAGCTTTCCAGCCCTGGATTGGGAGTCCTGACCCCATTACCGTGTTGTGCCTGTCCTCCCACCCCCACCCTGCCCCATTAGCATTGACTGTCCCTTGAGCTCCTGTACTAGTGGTTTCCATCATGTAAGGTTAGGCTCACAGAAGAGCCCTGTCCCAGTCTCTCTCAGGAGTTATGAAGAGCACCGAAGCCCTCGAATTGCACTCGACCGTGGACTTTTAGCCTATTCATAAGAGCTGCCAATCAGATTTTTTTTTCCAGGGTTGTGGCTGGGTCAAGGGAAATGAATCGTTTCTTGTAGCGGCAGTGTGGTATTATGATGGATTTACTAGACTTGGACTCAATTGTTCTAACAATGTATAGCTAATGTACACATGACTCTTTCCCCGAGTCCCAGAAAAGGTTGGCAGCACAATTTGTTCTCACCACTTTGATTGTAGGAATCAGGTGTTGGTTAGGAAAAGGAAATTCCAGGTCTACAAATACATCAACCCTTTGCCATGACTTGCATGCTGGGGTGTTTTCCAGTTTTGAATTAGAGACATTCAAGCTCTACCTTGCTGGGGGTGGGGGTGGGGGTGGGGGCATCTCAGGGAGCAAATCTCCACTATGTAAGTGTCACAAGAGGGGAAATCACTTTGGAATAATAAACTGCCGTAAACTATTGTTCCTCCCCGACTCCTTATTGGGTTGCATGATTGCCGTGCCGTGCTGTGCCGTGCTGTGCCGAACAGGCTGATAGATACAGACTAGTGCAATGAGTGGCTGCTGTTCTCAGGCTACAGTAAACCAAACAACTTTTATAAAAGTTGTAACTTTATGCTTTGGTATGTGTGTTTTGCTGTTAAAAATCAGGCGGCAAAGTTTGTAAAACAGGTTCAAGAACAAAACTGAGCCCGGTGTGCACTTGACTGAAATGTCAGTTCTGAGTTGTCAGGCTGTTGCTTCTGGAGCTTTCCTGGCTCTGTAAACCAGGGTGGCCTCAAACTCAGGGACTGGTCTGCCTCCCCTGGAATCAAAGGCATTCACTTTTTTATTTTGTTACTACATTTGCATTTAGTGTATGCATGTGTGCATACGTCCATGGAGGTCAGAGGGCAGCTTGTCCAAGTTCACTTTTCTTTCTGTCTCACGGGTCCACCAGATTACAGGCTCAGTGACCAGTGCCTTACCCACCGGGCCATCTTGCCAGTCTGCTTCTGGAGCGCTTTGTGTTTTAAGGTTTTATTATCTATTTATATCTACCTGCACGCATCTGCGTGTCTATAAGCTGTTGGCTTACCTGGAGGTTACAGGTGATTGTGAGCCACCCGTCCTGGGTGCTGGGGTAGAACCCGTGTCCTCCATAGGAGCAGCAAAGCCGGTTAGCCACCGAGCCATCATTTCCGCCCCTACAAGAGCTATGTGATTTGGCGATGGGCTGGGATGACATCACATAGCCCTCGCTCTGGCTCTCGCTTGCACTGATGAAGCTGTGTAGGGGCTGAGCGCTCTGTGTTTACGTAGTCACTTTTTGGTCTGTCAGCGTAGCTTAGCTCTGCTTTCTGCATGAAGATGGAGGATACTTAGCATTCCGTTTTCACTCACCAGCTTTCAGAGAGGAGGTAGGCCGCTGCCTCCACACCCTACAGCCCGGAGCCCTCAGAGTTGGCAGGGACCAAGGAGAAGGAAAGAACGATGGGGTCCTGAGACCTGCCTTTCAGGTCTAGTCTTGGAGGGTTTTGGGTTTTTTTTTTTTTTTTTTTTTGGTTCTTTTTTTCGGAGCTGGGGACCGAACCCAGGGCCTTGTGCTTCCTAGGCAAGCACTCTACCACTGAGCAAAATCCCCAACCCCCTTTTTTTTTTCTTAAGCTTCTAAATGCTGCCCTAAACCACCCACACTGTCTTATCATTTTAATTGGCTGTATATTATCACAGCTGCTGGCTTCTTCCCTCAGCTTCTTTTCAGGGAGGCGCCAGCCTAGAGATGTGCACTTCCTTTGCCCCAGCGCACTCCTCCCCACCTTCTCTTATTCCCGGCTGTCGTCTTCTCTCCTCACAGTCTTCCGTGTGTGCTAAGATCGTCCAGCTTCTGGGGCAGAATGAGGTGGATTACCACCAGAAGCAGGTGGTCATCCTGAGCCAGGATAGCTTCTACCGAGTCCTCACTTCAGAGCAGAAGGCCAAAGCCCTGAAGGGCCAATTCAACTTCGATCACCCGGGTGAGTTGCGAGTTGAGAGATGTGTGTGTTGAAGGTGGATCGGGTGGTGGCTGTGTTCATGAGGCTTAGCTTTTGCCACCTATCTGTATCTCCTGGCCACACCATAGGGGTCCACCTTGCAGGGTTATCATATGCCTAGAGGAAGGAATGGGTTTTGGAATACTTTGCAGAAAGCTGATTGAATCGAATGAAGGTCAACCATGTAAGCTTGGGTAGAGATGGGTCAGCCCCAGGCGCAAACACACAACCGTTCCTTTTGCCTTCTGATGTGCACCTGCATCTGATGTGCAATGCGCACCTGCATCTGATGATGTGCACCTGCATCTGATGTGCACCTGCATCTGATGTGCACCTGCATCTGATGTGTACCTGCATCTGATGTGCACCTGCATCTGATGTGTACCTGCATCTGATGTGCACCTGCATCTGATGTGCACCTGCATCTGATGATGTGCACCTGCATCTGATGATGTGCACCTGCATCTGATGTGCACCTGCATCTGATGTGCACCTGCATCTGATGATGTGCACCTGCATCTGATGATGTGCACCTGCATCTGATGTGCACCTGCATCTGATGATGTGCATCTGCATCTGATGATGTGCAGCCTGTACCACCTCCACCCACCCCTCAACCCCTACCCTGCCCCGTGTGTTCTGCTTGGTGACCAGCAAGAAGGGAAATGTGGTGTCTTGGTGTGGACTCCTATATGAGCTTTACTGCTAGCCTACATCAGCACATTGCTCCTTCAGATCGTCTGGGTTCTCGTTGTTGGGAGTCAGCCCTGCTTGGCGTGGACTCATGGTTCTTCCTAGTCACAGCACACTTTCCACATAGCATGAGCCAAACCCAGGGCGCCCAGCTGACCTTTGAGGAGAGATGGGAGGGGCCATGTTAACACCACGTATAGGATGTCAGCAGAAGACAAACTACAGATCAGTTTCCCAGAACTCATTCACACACCCTGTTTTAAGATCTGGGGAGTGTTTATATTTTACCACGGGCGGCGGACATTGGCTTTAGGGTGTGACGTTTGCTCTGATTTTAGGACAGGTCAGTTTAAAACCCAGAGCTGTGTTAATTAATAATTTGATTTCCTTCAGATGCCTTTGACAACGAACTGATCTTCAAAACACTCAAAGAAATCACCGAAGGAAAAACAGTTCAGATCCCTGTGTATGACTTCGTCTCCCACTCACGGTGAGTGAGCCGGGCTGGCCAGAGTTTGTCAGCTGCTGTGGCTTAGAGCATCCCAGGTGTGCACCCTGGCTCCTTCCGCATCTTTTATGAGGATGTTTCGTAGAGTAGTTGGGCCTTTTCCTTTCTCTCAGAAGGATGGGTCTGAACTTTGGGCGCGTGTTTGTTGTGTTGTGCGTCTTTGAATCTTTGCTCTTTGAAGAGGTTATCATGAGCAGGACCAGAGGCAGAACAGGGAAGGAGCAAAACAGCACCTCTGCTCTCAGGCTATACCTGCAGTTCCGGAGTTGGGGGTGGGGAGGTTGACGCCATCAGGAACAAACCATACCCCGAAGCTATTCCCCACACTGCAGACAGCACCTAGATATCTAGATCAAGACAGACCATCTCTATTGAAGCCCCTCCTGTGGGCATCCATCTAGAGCGTAATTAGAATTTGAGCTCACTCTCTTTGCCCTAATCTGAGGATAAGTTTGGGGATATCTACCCATGAGTACACTGTAGCTGTCATCAGGCACACCAGAAGAGGGTGTCACATCCCGTTACAGATGGTTGTGAGCCACCAGTGGTTGCTGGGATTTGAACTCAGAACCTCTGGAAGAGCAGTCAGTGCTCTTAACCACTGAGCCATCTCTTCAGCCTGAGCTAGCCTTCTTAAGACCTTGTCTGCATGGTGGTGGCCTGAAGCCTCTAGGGCTAGGAGCCAAGCCCCTCTCCTATTGCAGGTCTGTAGTGGGCGAGAACCCAGAATCACAGCCCAGTAGATGCTCCAATCTTGCTGTCACTCTCCAGACATTCTGTCCTATCACTGCTCTCTGTCTTTGCAGGAAAGAGGAGACAGTCACCATCTACCCCGCAGATGTGGTGCTCTTTGAAGGGATCCTAGCCTTCTATTCCCAGGAGGTCCGAGACCTGTTCCAGATGAAGCTTTTCGTGGACACCGATGCAGATACCCGTCTGTCTCGCAGAGGTGCGTTCTGTAAGCTTCAGTTGGCCTGCTTGGTGGCCACTGTGGGAGCAGATAGATGGGAACCCAGGAGAGGCATGAGCCTTCCCTGGATCTGAAGTGAAGCCTGGACCTCTCCTGATGCAGCTGTGTGGCCCTGTGACCCAGCCCAGTTATATCAGCTCAGCCCCAGGATATCCTGCTACCCAGTGTTTGGTGATATTAGGAAGGGATTAGTCACTATACTGTTTAGATAAAGAAAGGCTTGTTCAGTCACGAAGTAAGTCTAGCTTCACTGGGAATCGTCTAGCTTAAATGTTTGCTTATGGCTTTTTTTTTCCCATAAGGCATCAACAAAAGATACCTTGGTCTTGGAAGTTACTAAGTTTGGGGTGTCTGGGGACAGGACCCCCTGTGCCTGCAGTGCCCAGAGCCTTTTCCCACCATCTGCTTCTTTATACACCCCCCCCCCCCCCAGCCAGCCCTGGATCATATTCTCTAGCGGGCCTTCCTGAGGTGGACCTGTGTTTGTGTTGTCTGTGCATTCTCAGAAACCACAGAACTGGGTGAGGAGCTGAGCTCCTCAGGATACTGAGCTCCACTCGATTCCACTGG
Organism: Rattus norvegicus; assembly: GCF_021556685.1. Lineage (NCBI taxonomy): Eukaryota > Metazoa > Chordata > Mammalia > Rodentia > Muridae > Rattus > Rattus norvegicus. The sequence continues at coordinate 82,016,701 of NC_141546.1, read as the reverse complement.
GAGGGTTTTCAGGAGGAGGATGAGGAGGAAGGGGAGGAGGAGGGTTAGGTCATAGGGATGAGGTGCGGTGTCGGTAATTAGGGGAAATGCTCCTTACCTATATAGACACACAGTGGCCTGCTCTGAGAATAGCGTGTGGATGGAGTGTACTAGGAAATAGATCGGAAGTAGCTTGGGTTAGGGATGTAGCCCGGCACGGTGGATAGAGCACTTACCCAGCATCTATTAGGTCTGAGTTCTATCCTCAGCACCATGTGAACCCCATGCATCTGGGGAGGCAGAGGAAGGAGGGTCAGCAATTAAAGGTCACCCTTAGGTAGTTCAAGGCCAGTTTAGACCCTGATATGTGAGTTAGGCAGGTAGGTAGACATGTGAGTTATTGGACATTCTCGTTAAGTGGGTTGATAATACATATAGTGTTCAGCCAGAGCTGTCAGTGGGAGCAGTAGAACCCAGAGAAACTAGTCTGAGGGATTTCCCTGCTAAGGAGTGATGGGATGCAGGCTCACGTGGAGCCACACGAACTCTTAAACGGGAGCAACAAAAGTACCCCTATTTGATGGGGGGGAGACTGGTAGGAGACCTTAGTGCCAGCAGGCAGGTCCCTCTTCCAGCTAGTCATGGTGGTGGCTCTAGGGATACCTGGTCTCCTGTTACTTTATGGACCCTCCCTACCTCAGGGCATCTGATCCAGTGACCTGGCTTGTCACCTTACCTACAAGCGCAGCTCTTTCCCTCGCCTTATGGTTGCCAAGCTAAAGAGGCAACATGGTATATTAAAAAAATAAAATAAATTCAAAGCCAGGTGAAATGCGCCAAGCCTCAGGCTTCATTACCTATCACACGTGGGGCCTTGGGCAAACTGTGTTTGAACCTTATTTTTTTCTATCACGCAGTCATCTGGGGATTAGTCCTCCAAAGACGGGTTAGAGATGATACAGGGAGAGCGCCCAGAGGTGGAGGAGTTGATAGTTGCTGCCTGTGAGGTCAGACTTCTGAGAGGAAGGGGATGGTGCCCTCTCTGCAGTCTAGTTGGGCCTCGGGAGAGTTTGACTAACTGGCTCACTAGTCTAGCAGGTGGTACTCAATCCTAGAGAGATCTCAAAGGAGACTAAACTTCTAGGAAATTAGAACCAGATTTGGAGTAGTTGTAAAGTCTTTGGAAATAGTCTTGGCTTCTGACTAAAATCAGGTCATCATGGTCCAGGTTGACCAAAACATTATTCTCTTTCCCTTTCGTGGCCCAGGATGGGGAGAATGTCTTTATGAATGTGGGAAGTCCTTGAAGTGATGAGGAATCTGGGAGATCTGCCTGCCTCTGCCTCCAGGGGTTGAGATTTGAAGGCCTGTGTACCCAGCTCTCCGTGGGATTCTCTTTGGCCAGTGACTGTTTGCCTCTTGCTGTCTCCTCGTTTCTGATGTGTCTTTACAACTCCCCCTCTGCCAGGCCCTTCCTGGCGGATTTGAGGAGTTTTCTTACATTGCTTTCCAGGTGCGACACAGCACGATTGGCATATACTTGGGGCGCAGAGAGCTGCAGGGCCAGGGGACAGTGAGTATTTAACGGTAGCATACAGGACTGGAGAGCGTTCTGAGAGAGTTGAGTGCCCTGCTTACACCCGTTGATAACCTAGGCTCTCTGTATGCTAGGTGTCCAACTAGGACAAGGGAGGAGGGGGTGCCGTGGAGGTGCAGGATCCCCTTACTCTCTGCCCCTTCCTTCTGGTGGCTCCTAAGTACTAGGGCAGAAAAGCCAGACATGGGCATTTAGAGCTGAAAGAGCACCTCCAGGCCCTTCCAGGCTAGACACAGAGCTGGCAAACGTGTAGCTTCCTGCACATTACTTTGTTCCAGCACAAGTGTGGGGCTCAGGCTGGGCTGCAGTAGGGTGGTGTGGGAGTGTTGGTTTTCTGGAGTTTCCGGTTTAGCCAAGGTCTTGTTCTGACTCAGCCCTTGGTCTGGCTCTGTTTCTTGGCAGTGCCCAAGGAGCAGGGCATTTCAAATACAGTGTGCTGGCTGGCCCTGGCACGCCCTTGGTCATGGAGCCATCCTTGTCTGTTTAAGGCGACAACTTCCTTGAAGGCTCTTAGGGAGTTGGGTGACAGTGCCTTTTCTGTTATTGCATGTCCTTAAATATCTGGGAGCTGTTTCTTTGTGAGTCTTCTTTTCTGCCTGTCCCTTTTAAATATCCACCATATGTGTTTGTGTCCTACTGGCCTCTCCTGGACGTTGTCTCACTTGTCCAGGGCTCTGCAGGGTTCCTGTGCACCCCCACTCCCCTCACTGACTGGTCTTATGGTGAGGAGCCCCCTCCAGGTTGATTACTGATTATTGAGTACTGCAGTTGTCACAGGAGGGTAAGCTCATTGAACCTACTGTGTGCCAGCGGCCATGCTGGAGATTTTCTCTACCTTCCTGCCATCTTAACTAACAGCTTTATCAGAGCTGTAGACTGCTTGCCTAGCGTGCACAAAAGCCTGGCTTCTTTCCCCAGAACCGCATAAAAACTGAGCACAGTGGCCCACACCCGGGACCCCAGTGTTTAGGTGGGTGTGCGAGTTAATTGAGGGTCATCCTCTGCTACACATCAAGACCAGCCTAGGCTATATGGATTCCTCCCTCCCCGCCAGTTATAAGTAAGATGCTCCCTGTCTACTTTCTGTTTAAGGAAACAAGCACTCAAAAGTGTTTAAGTCACTTATTTTAAGGTCACAAGAGCAGGAGTCTCTGGGGACAGGACTCACATCTAGGACACGTTCCTCCAGATCCTTACTCATTAAATAGAGCCATGCTGTATGACCTCCCTGTCCCCTGGAGCTGACTGTATGTATGACCTACTGGCTTCTCTTAGAAGATGAAGTTACCAGATCTGGTCTGCAGGCAGCAGCAGGTCTGTGTGGGTGTGTCCATACATGTGTGGGTGTGATCATGTACACATGTGTGCATGCATGTGTGCACATACATAACTACTTGGCGGCCTGGCTCTGATCTGGTAACCCCTGGGAATACAGGTTAATAATCAGCTCTAAAGTGGCGGGCTGTGCAGAGGGCTGTGCAGAGGGCTGTGCAGAGGGCTGTGCAGAGGGCTGTGCAGAGGGCTGTGCTGGTTGACAGACTCTCCTTCCTAGCTCACATCGCTAAGGGAAACTGAGGCTTGGGGGAAGTCAGCACAATGGCAGAACCAAGATCAAGATGGTCTGGCCCTTAAAACTAGGTTTTAAAAAGTGTTTGTTGCAGGTCCCAGTCCAGAGGAACTGAGGGGAGAGCATAGATATAGAAGGTGGTGAATTTGGGTCCGTCTGGGCTTCCTTCCAACCAGTTTACTGTTGCCTGTAATGTGCCTCTCTCACTGGGGACATTTCTATTTGCAAACTTCTGGGCCTGAGGTGAGCATTAAGGGCTTCCCAACTACCGGTCTTCACACTCAAGAGAGTTTGGTGGTGGCAGGGGGTGGGAGGGGTGGGGAGTGGCGGGTGGCGGTGGTGACGAGCTGATCCCACAACAGGGGTTGCTGTGGACTTGAACACTGGTGAGCATTCTAAAGCCATTCCACCTGCTCCCTGTTGTCACAGCTCGGGGATGCCCTGCTCTTTTCTGGTTCCTGTAGAAATTCTGTTTGCTTGAAACAAGAAAGCCGCTAGTCTTGGTCAGGCAGCCTTTTATGTTAGAGAATTCTGTAGTAGAATTTGATGGTAGTAAGACTTAATGTAACTTGTTTTTACTAAATCTGTCGTTGATCTGTCCTAGGTGAAGGATCCAAAGCCCCAGTGTGCTCCCTCATGAACCACTTTCTTGATTTTTTTTTTCTTCTCTTACAGTTTTGAGGGACATCAGTGAAAGAGGGAGGGACCTTGAGCAGATTTTATCTCAGTACATTACATTCGTGAAACCTGCCTTCGAGGAGTTCTGCTTGCCAGTGAGTCCTTCTCTTCGATTTCAGCTCCTTTAAGGGTTATTTATTATGATTTTATGTGTATGGGTGTTTTTGCCTGTTTATGTCTGTGCACCACATGCATGGAGTGCTCAGAGGAGGGCATGGGATCCCCTGGAACTGAGATACAGATGGTCATTAGCTGCCAGTTGTATGCTGGGTCCTATCCTGGCACAGCAGGGAGAAGTTGGAGCTTAGACCAGTTCTTTTGGGAAGATCTTTTGGGAAGGGTGGTGCTGGGGGACAGTCTTCAGAGTAAGTGGGTTTATCCTCTCATGCTAATTAATGCCTTCTGCTTTTTCTCCTCAGTACATCTGCTTTAAGTCAGTTAGGCCTTCACCTTACACCAGGCCTGGTTTTGTTTTAAGTCAGGACTGCTGGACTTTCTGAGTAAACCAGAGTAAGCTTCAGCCTGAAGGTTAGGTTATAAGATCAGGTTCTGGGAAAAGGGCTCGCAGGGCTGGGGGGCTGTGAAAGTCTTCTCATCTCTTTACCTGAGAACCTTCCCACTTTTTTTTTTTTTTTTTTGGACTTACTGAAAACCCTAAAGCATTTCACCATTGGGATCCAACCACCCCAACCACCGACACTGTTCTGCCGTTTAGCTCAGCTATAGGCCGGCTGAATTCTGCCCAAGTGTTTTCTGGGATGTCTGTGCTCGTTCCCATGGTCCAACTGCTCTTTGCTCATGGAAGACCAGTTCATTTCCCACAGCTGGGGCCCGAGAAAGGTCTGAGGTCTGAGGCTGACATAGGCCAGCAGTTGCCAGGAATGAGGGTATTCAGGCATACGGAGGGTGGGGTGGGGGGTTGGGGGTGGGTGGGAGGATGGGTGCTCATGGCCTGTGTGAAAAGCCAGGGGCATGTTTTAGGACGCACTTACTGCCAATATGGCTCATGGAATCTCAGTAAACAAAATATACAACACAGAAGGAGCATGGTTTCACTTTTTAAAATGTTCTTTATAAAATATTGTAATGATAAAGAGAAGTGAAGCTGGCCACCAGCAGGGTGTTCCCTTCCCTGGCTTTATCTGAGGGTTAGGTGTGAATCGTGTCACCTCTCAGGTTACCTAAAAACCCAAGGTAAATGGATCCCCTTTAAATACAGCTATTGTTGCTTTGTTTTGTGAATGCAGGGTGTTTGTGTGTGTGTGTGTGTGTGTGTGTGTGTGTGTGTGTGTGTGTCTGTGTGTCTGTGTGTCTGTGTGTGTCTGTGTGTGTTTGTGTCTGTGTGGAATCTAGTGTCTTACTCATACTAGGCAAAAGCTCTACCATTGAGCTATATCGAGCCCGTTAAGTTTGGGTTTTTCTAATTAATGCTATTCCTAGTGCTGGAGATATTTGACATGTCCTTTCTCCCTTTCACTCACATTTCAGCCATGAATGTACTTCCTTAAACCTCTCCTTCCCCAGCATTGTAATCAAAGCCTCAGGCTTCTGCCAGGGCTAGCTAGTCCTTCCCACGTGCCCTTGGAGAGGGACTCAGGCATGTCCCTGAACGCCCTGGTTAATATGATGTAAATATCTCTTTCCACAGACAAAGAAATATGCTGATGTGATCATTCCTAGAGGTGCAGACAATCTCGGTGAGTACCAGTGGGGTGTCCTCCCGTGTGCCCAGTAACCTGCTCACACCGCTCTTATAGGGACACAATTGTGATGACTGCACAGGGTCCTTTAGTCTTGGGAACAGATGTGTGTAGACACACATACTCAGGGAATCTAACAGAAGGGGCCGCAGACTCCCTTCAGCTACCACCTGAGTAATGAAACGTGGCCACCTGGTATTCAAGACCACCTTTGTCAACTAAAACACACCAAGTCCCAGAATCCTGGGCATGGCTGGGTCTGTGCCTGTAACCCTAGTATATGCTGTCTGGACTGGAAACAGCGCAGTTGCTGGGGCATGTTGTCTGCCAGCCTAACTTGTGGCCCCAGTTTAGTGAGAGACTGTTTGAAGGGAATAAGGTAGAGGGTGATAGAGAAGGACACACCTGACGTCTTCCTCTGACCTTCCTATACACTAAATATATACCCCACTGTCAGTCAGTCTCTCTCTCTCTCTCTCTCTCTCTCTCTCTCTCTCTCTCTCTCTCTCTCTCACACACACACACACACACACACACACACACACACACACACCCTCTTACCCTTGTTGGTGCTGTTAGCAGTGGTCAGTTGGCTGAGGGAAGAAGAGCCTTCTGTTACTATTGATATTGTTGCAGTTTTGGGTCATACATTTGCGGATCCTTAGTAAACTGGTGCTGTTAAAGACCATCTCCAGCCGGGTGGCAGCAGGGGCGCGTGCCTTTAATACCAGCACTCACAAGACACATGCAGGAGTTTGAAGCCAGCCCGCGTCTACAGAGTTTTAGGACAGCCAAGCTACTCAGAAAAACCCTGTCTCTAACCCTAGTCCCCTATCCTACATAAACAACAACAAAAACAGAAAACAAACCACCTCCAATCGTGTCTACACAATTTTGGGGTTGCTTGCTTCATCTGGCGGGAATTCTGACCGATTCCTAGTCGCTGTCCATTCACTGGAGATCACTCCCTATCTTTTTAGAATATTTTGCTGGAGGCTCTGGAGAAGGTCAGGTGACTTGCTTTGGTGGAGGGTCAGGGCCACTCTCCTGGAAATCTCTGCGTCTGCTTCTTGCGTGCCCCAGACTGTCCTCCCAGCCCTTGCCTTCCCCTGCCCTCTAACACTGCCTAACGCTGCTGGTCTCTGCCCCACAGTGGCCATCAACCTCATCGTGCAGCATATACAGGACATCCTGAACGGCGGGCTCTCCAAGCGGCAGACGAACGGCTATCTCAACGGCTATACCCCTTCCCGCAAGAGGCAGGCGTCAGAGTCCAGCAGCCGGCCACATTGACCCCCCCGTGCCCTGACTCCATACCCCAGCCCCCAGCTCCAAGACGCAGGAGGGGTCGAGAGGCTTTGGTCACCTGTACATATGCCTCCTCTGAAATTACTGTATTTAAGAAAACACCACGGAGATGAAATGCCTTGATTTTCCTTTCTGCCCTTTTGTACTTTGGAACAGCAAATCTTGACCGAACTTGACCCTGAGCTTAAGTGACAAACTGTGCCAACTAGTACTGGTGATGCCTAATTATGAATCCAACGTGTAACCAGTTATAAATACACACATACATACATATATATAAAAAGAAAGGATCTATTTTTGTGTAAATGTACAAACACTGTAGAGCTGTTTGCCGTAAGTGTTCTGTAGGAACCTGTGCGTGGGTTGGGCCTGGAGCCCCGCGCAAGAGTTCTGTGCTCTGGCCTCGCTCGGGAGCCATGGGAGTTGGGTGGTTGATTGGTTGATGTCCTTTGTTCTCAGCACCCTGGGCCTCAGTGGGGATGGGACTCAACCCTCAAGGGCTCCCCTGTCAGATGCCACCTCCTTGAAACTGGAGCCGAGGGAGATACTTTTATCTTTTTTTTTTTTTTTTTTTTTTTTTTTTTGAGTTGGAATTAAGTGTGATCTCAACTCAATCTCAGGGAAGAGGCCCACTGAGGAAGATCAATCTGTCTGCGTTCTTTCTTGCCTCACTCTGGCTCTGGCTGCCTGGGTACCTCCATGACTCCTTCCCTCCTGTGCTGTCTCTGTTTCCCAAGACGCCAGAGCTGTCTCCAGTTTCCAGATTTGATAGGGTCTCATCCTGTGTGAAAAAGAGGGAAGGGGCTGGGAGAGGACTCTGTCGCCTGGACAGTTTAAGGACCATACCTCCTAGGGACGTAGCTGGTGAATTGGCCTGGACACATTACTGGACAAGGAGTGGCTCCTTGCAGTCACCTTTGGTTAACGACATCTGGTATTGACCACTGACAGTTCCACCCATGGAGCTGGCAATAGCTTTTGTCCCCTCTGAGCTGGGGCTTTACTGTGAGGTGGCAGCCAATGCCTCCCACCAGACTCTCTGAAGAGCAGAACATCAGGATGATTTCCTGAACTACACCGTCACCATGTTAATGAGGTGACTGCCTAGCAGGAAGGGGCCAGGAGGAGAGAAGTCTTCTTAGAAGACACCGAGGAAGGGTATTTAAATCACAGGTACCCAAGCTGGGGTTTTAGATTGAAGACGTCCAAGGTAGAGATTTTCAGCTTTTCTGAGCACTCCTTTTTGGTGGGAACGCCTGCCCAGAGGAAATTGATGATGTCATGCTGAGAAGGCAGCTGGAGGGACCAAGCAAGAAGGCAGAGGTGTGAGGTAGAGGCCTTAGTCTGTGCCTAGCTGCAGAAGAACCGTGGATTGTCATGAGCCACACGCTTAGTCCCTCAACTTAGAGCCTCATGTCTGGGTGGCACTCGGAGCCCACCGAGGCTCATTCCGTTAGCTTCACAACCACACCGAGGTTCCCTCGCACCGTCTAGTCCCCCAATCAGGATTCAAATTTGCCTTCAATTGCGTTTTTCTATTTAAGTGTCATTGACTTAGTCCTCGGTAGAGCTTTGCCGCTTTTCTGAGGCATCAGAAGGCCGCGGTGCAGGCCCTGCAGCAAGTTCACGACGGCAGCCTTTGCAGCAGGGAGCCCTCAGCTCAGGCGCCTGCGGTTAGGCGCCCACTCACCAAGGCAGATACATCTAGAGTATCCGGGGAGCAGTCTTTATCACATCAACTTTGTGCAATTCTGAGATAAAAAGGTAGGTTAGGACCCGGCCTCAGATCCCAAGAACAAGGACCCTGGCCTTGCTGTAGTGTTGCACGTGCTCATGGGAAGCCTTGTGTAGGAGAGCCTCGGCCGCTCAGTGGATAGCACTCTCAACTTTACTTGAAGCTTCCAGGTGCCAAACCACTTAGTGCCTTGGCTGTCTATCCCACTGCCGTGGAAAATGGATTCTTCTCATCTCTGAGCCTTTACTTAGCTGGTCCCTCATCTACCTATGGTGTTGGGACCAAGCCTCCAAAACCTCTGAGCAGCCCACTTGTAGCTTGGACACAGCTGTAGGACCACCCTACCCCTACCTCCTTGGGAAGTGGTTACCAGTTCAGCGAGAAGCGGTATTTGCTGGGTACAGGGAAGGAATGGAGGTTGTACTGTTCTCGGGCTGCCCAGTTTGTGGTCAGTTGTGCATTTCGAACTTTCTATAGGAAACATTGTGGTCTGAGTCGTGAGGTTTTGGATCTGCAATTTCCTTTGGAGAGTTGGAGGTAAATGGATCTGGAAACCATGGCATTTGTCACCTGGGGACGTTTTAGCTGTTCTTAGAGGAAGGAAGCTGAGCTGGGCAGGTCTGCACATCGATCACAGGTGCACAAATCCTTCGGCTTCAGAGCCACCCAATGGTGCTTGCTTCTCCCGCCCCACTCACATCTATCGTCTTTGGCTTGGGTGTTTAGGAAACAAAAGTTCTGAGCCTTGCCTCACAGGAAGGTCCAGACTTATACCTCATCATGCTGATGCAACCCCTCTGACTTCTCTTTGGGTACCTGGAGGCTGATAGGAATCTGATCTGGCCTGGGTCGAGTAGGCCCTGGGGAAGGGAGTGGGGCAGGTTCAGGCTTTGGGGGAGAGGGGAGTGGCCAAGTCACCTGCCTCAGAACTAATATTTATGTTGGTGGCTACTCAGAGATCATGGGGGAAGTTGGCTCCAGTTTGCTCTATCCAGGGTGAGCCTCTTGGGAGGCTACTGGGTCAGGTGTGCCCCTGAGTAGCGAGACTGATCGACCTTGACCTCGAAGTCCCGCAGTTGCAGAGGAATGCAGTCTCTTGCAGGGAAATGTTTTTCACTGCCCTTGGAACCCACCCATGTTTGTGTCCAAGAATCTCCAAAGAATGGGCTGATTTTCGTGAGGCTAGGGTCAATCCCTGGTACATGCAGACCCATGCTTTCTGGGAAGGACCAGCTGGCCGCCTGTGTCTCCCGTGAGGTTTATTCTTTCCTCCAGGCAATTGCTGTATGCTTTCTGTCAGAACAAGGAAGAGAGCAGGTTGGGAAAGGCACAATTGAATGCGTCTGGCGTACGCAAGTCTTTAAGATTCGGCTCTGGGCCTGCTCTGTTCTCACGGTGCCAGGCACAGGTGACGTGTTTCAGCGGCTTCCTGTTTCTCTCAGGCAGTGAGTTCCCACCCAGGCCTGCCTCAGGAGCTAGGTTGAGTGGCTAGAGACCTAGGCTGTTCTTTTCCCTAGAAGATGCTGCCTCTTCCCCTTTGCTTTTTACTGCCCTACCTTTGTTAGTGCTATGAAATGACCACACCCTATGTACTTTGCTGTAAATAAAGACAAATAAAAAACAAAGTGAACTCAACTCTTAACTCCTTTGTGGTGCCTGGTTAGAAGCAGCCTCAGCAGCCTACTGCAAGAATTCGGGGGCGTGGGGAGGGGTGGGGGTGGAGGGAGGGCTGGACCTTGCATTTCTGCAGGAAGTAGGGTTGCCTAGCCTGCCGTGTTCAGGCCTCCTGGTCCAGGGATTTGTGTGGGGCAGACTCCCGAGCCCAAGCTGGGCTCCAGCTCTCCCAGTGATAGTTTCCTTGCACTTCCTATCCCAGGAACCACTGGGGCATAGTTTCTGGGAGGCTGAGGCTCTAAGAATGCTGGTTCTCACTGATGTCATTTGTGTAGTCTCTGCCTCTGTTGCCTTCCAGACCTACCCGCATCTCTATATTGAAAAGGAGAACAACACCTGGATGGCGTGAACTGGGGGGCCGTGTGGTGGAAGGAGACTTACATTAATTATAGCTCGCTCTGATGTGAATGAAGGTATATGTGTTTATATGTTTAAAACATACATGAACATGAATGTCTGTCTGCATGTATGTATGTGTACTATATGCATGCGATGCCCAAGGTGTTGGAGTGAGCCACCATGTGGGTCCTGGGACCCAAAGCTGGATCCTCTGAAAGAGCAGCAAGTGCTCTGAACTACTGAGCCATCGCTCCAGCCTATCTATTCTTGCTCGCTCTGTCTGTCTGTCTGTCTCTCTGTCTATCAGTCTATCTCTAACTACCTACCTATCCATCTATCTATCATCTATTATCTATCTATCTATCTATCTGTCTGTCTGTCTGTCTGTCTGTCTGTCTGTCTGTCTACCTACCTACCTACCTACCTACCTACCTACCTACCTATTGATTTATTTACGTATTTGTCGTTGGTTCTTTTAGATCAGAGTTTTGCTATAACAGCCCTGGCTGGCCTGAAACTTGCCATGTTGACCAGGCCCGACTCTGAACTCAGATGCACCTGCCTCAGCCTCTCAAATGCTGGGATTAAAGGTGCGTTCCATCACAGCCAGCTTAGTCCTGTATGTAGAAGACCTACCTCCAGGGGCTTCCACACAATTGGCTCGTGCTCTTTGCAGCTAGCTCCTGACAGTTCCCATGTTTTAGCTTTCCTTCTCTACCTCTGCTCATCCTGTCTTTCCAGCTGCTTGTTTTTGCTAACCCAGGCCATCCCTGCAATTTGGCAGGTCTCTCAATGGGAGTCTCAGCCGAGTCCCCTCTTTTTGGGTGGTGGTGGGGGCAGGGCAGTGATGCTGCTCTTAATTCTTTTTGTGTGTTTATGTGTGTGGCTGTTTTGCCTTCATGATATATCGGTACCACTTGAGTTCTGGGCTCAGCCCCCAATATTGCAAAACCAAAACTATGCGCTAGACGTCAGTCTAGTCTTGTGTGTATACTTACATACACTTTAAATTAACCATGAACTAAAATAAAATATGAGGACCCATTAGAGACAGGACTAAGACCTGGTACATACATCTCAGGAACATAAGACTGCTCTCTGTGTAAACCAGCTGTCATTCACCACGTCCACACTGGGCATTGTCTTTATTTGGATTCAGTGGTTCCAGGGACTTGAGTGTGTGTTGAGTTCTGATTGTCCTGGCTGGGGGCAAACCAGCATGTTGGATGCTCATCGAGCCTGTGCCTTTCACAGGAGTCTGCCCAGTGCCGTCTGCTTCCTCTGCAGGACCCAGCCTCTGTTGTAAATTCACATTAGATTTTTCCTGTGTTTGCTATGTGTTCACTCATCCCAAAAAAGAACAAAACAAAACAAAAAAACCCCAAAACAAAAACCCAAAAACCAGACCTGTGAAGTATGCTAGGAATGTGCTGGTTCTCTAGGACCACTGGAAAACTGAATCCAGCTGCTCCAATGTCTACCCTAAACGGCAGTAAGTCTGGTATGTGTCTGCCATCTAGTGGTAGGGATTCAGATGGCAGCAGGAGGGGGGTGGCTTTGGTCCCTGGACTATCATTTGATTGGCTATGGTATACCTGAGTGTCTCTAAAAGTATTAACTACTAATATGACTTTTTCCCCCTCTGATCCCTTTTCGGAAAATATGTAATCCTCCACTAGAGCACACAGAAGCGAACTCCCTGAATTTCTCCATGGCTACAATCGTGGGTGGATTGGGATGGGGGAGGAAGTGTGGATGGATGTGTGCATGGCTGTGTAGGTGTGAGTGTGTGTCTGTGTGGAGGCCAGAAGTTGTCAAGCGTCTTCCTCAATCACTATTGTTGTTGTTATTATTATTATTATCATCATCATCACCATCACTACTACTACTACTACTACTACTACTACTACTACCACCACTACTACTATTACTACTACTATATGAAATAGTATCTCATTGTGTAGATCAGGCTGGTTTCAAACACAGAGATCTGCCTCCTGCCTTCTGGGTGCTGGGATTAAAGGTGTGTATCATCACATCTGCATCCACCTTGTTTATTTTCATTTACTTATTGATCGATTGATTGATTTTAGAGAGGGTCTCTCACAGGGCTTAGAGCTCCCAGGTTCTGTAAGGTTGCATGTCCTCTGCCCACATGACGTGGATGTGTGCTGTAGCACCCGGTGCATTCTGGGAGTCTGAACTCAGGCCCTCGTGCTTGTATGGCCGTCTCCCCAGCTCCAAGGCTGCGATTGTTTACGCTACAGTCGTTTTACAAGCCACTATAATCAGCTGTGAATGTGCGGTGTGTGCATGTGTGTAGTTATTATTATTATTCTTATTATTATTTTTTAAACACCAGATCATCTATAACAAGTTGTAGAACACCAGGACCTTGTATATTTTTAGCACGTGAACCCTCACAAGCCCTGGTGTTCCTAGCACTAGTAACACTGCCTTTCCCAGACAGATGCAGATGGATTCTGGGAAGGTAAAAATCATTGCAACCCAAGGAAGAGAGAAGGAGCCACTGGAGTCCTTTAATTCTTTCAGTTAAAAGCAGGCAGTGGGGAGACACCACTTGCCTACATAGATGCTGTCCCACACCAGGTCTGTTTTACACAGCAGTTCCGTGAGAGCAGGGAGTGTGTCTGCTTCCCTGAGTATCCAACATGGCCTAACATAGTTCCCACCCCAGAGCACTTAGAGACCTATTGGAACAAGGTACTAAACGGAGAATTGTGGTTGTCTTACACGACGAGAGCTGCTTCTGGCCATAACCTCCCTTAGGTTTTGGGACTGGATGGACTGCTGGCAGGTCACCAGCTTCTTTCAATTGCTGAGAAGAGTGTAGCCTACCAATGTATAAGATTGTTGTGGTTTGACCTGGAGCTGTTTGTATTTTGATGATAATTCTGCTTCCCCAAGAAGGGCTGCCCAGTCACGTACTCAGGTGACTTCATCAGAACCTTCTCCCCATTTTAACTTGTAAAATAAAGGCAGAGAACTGGTGATTGGGCAGGGAAAGGGAAGGTGGAGCTCAAGAGTGGGGAAGAGAAGAGAAAGAGGAGGAAGAGGTGGAAGGAAGACGGAGCTGAAGCACATGGCCTGGAGAAACCTCAAGTTATAAGGGATCTTATACCTGGGGAATAGAGTGGTGTAGTGGTGGATCTGCCCGATCTAGGCACACAGCTTGTATTCATATTAATTGAGTTGTGTTTTCTTTGCACCGGCTTATTTGGGTTGGAGAATTTCCTGCAGCATAAGATGACAAACACCATTTGAATTAGGAACAATAAAAGGATAATGCTCCAGAGTGTGGTATTTGGCTCAGTTCAATATGCTGCGAGCTTTGGTGGATTGAGTGTTGCTGAGACCAAAGTATTACTCATTTTCTTTCCCTGTTACTGTGCTAAGAATACCCTGGCAAAAGAAACTTAAAGGAAACACAGGCTTACTTCAGCTCACGGTCAAAGGGCAAAGTCTATCGTGGGGAAGTCAAGGTTGTAGGGGCATCCACAACCAGGAAGGTGAGGGTAACAGATGCAGGCAATTGCTCAGCCTTCTCTACTTAAACAATCCATGACCTAAACCAGGGAATGGTGCCGCCCACAGTGGACAAGGGTCTTCCCACTAAAGTTAACATACTCAAGCTAATCCTCCACAGGCATGCCCAGAGGTCCATTTCTCCCAGGTGATGTTAGAGTCTGTCAGGTTGATGATTGGTGCTAACCCTCACAGGCGGATCAGTCAGAGAGAGGAGGGACTCAAGCCAAGCTTGAATCAGCAAGTGGCACAAGGACTACTACAGGTTAGATTGTCACCTTGTCATCAGACCTAATGTCTTAGCGGTGAGGCCACTGTACCAAGCAGCCATGAAGGTGTATGTCAACGAGGGATCATTGGGTTGAGGAAAAAAGTACACATCTTTCTAGGTCTAGCCTTGCAGTTGACTAATTTCCCAGTCCTGGATTAAAAGCTCACTCTCCATCTCTTCATCCAGTCCTTGCTTCCTTACAGGGTTGCACCAGACTTGAGCACAGTGACTAACATTAAAATGCCTGGAAGGGCCAGGCAGGGGTGGTACAGGCCTTTAATCCCAACACTTGAGGGTAGGGGTGGGGTAGGTAGAGGCCTGGGGCCAGCCAGGTCTATACTGTTTCAGAAAAACAAACAAACAAACAAACAAACAAACAAACAAACAAACACAAAATCAAAAAAGATCTTGGAAGGTTCCCGAGTTCATACATGTAGCATTAAAATAACTAACATCCTTGAAATGCCTTCAAAGCCTATGAAGGTTGGTCCACAGTGGACACCTCAGTCGATGAGAGCACACCTCCTCCCAGAGGAGGAGTCACATCTGGTTACTGCATGACAGGCTGGTTCAGACAAACCTCAGAGCGGAGACAGTGGAAGGGCCATAAGGTGTCCAGCTGAATACCACGTTCTGACCCACTCCAGGGCTGTTTGAGCCTGGCATCCGATAAGCATGGTTGGCTCCACGGGGAAACTCTGCTTTCTCTTGTGAAGAGGGGCCCCTCAAGAGGCGCAGAGAGAGTCAGGCTATACGGGTGGAAGTGCCGTAACCTACCTTCTGAGACAAGCCATGCTTTTTTTTTTCCTTTTTTTTTTTTTTTTTCCGGAGGTGGGGACCGACCGAACCCAGGGCCTTGCGCTTGCTAGGCAAGCGCTCTACCACTGAGCTAAATCCCCAACCCAAGCCATGCTTTTCTTGAAAGCTTGTCTCAGAAGGTAGGGTGGTGGCATTTCAGGACCAAGTGGATAAAATGGTGCAATGGCTGCTGGGTGCGGGGGCTCTCCCAGCCCACTCACTGCTGAGGCGGGTTCATGGAAGACGCAGGGCACCGATCTGGGATCCCTGGGGAGAGAGGAAAGGATGCAGTCTGGGACGCCACTTTGCTTACCCTCCTGTGAAAGAACGTCCCAGCAGGACCCTTGGGCGTCCCTTCCTTCACGGTCTATTTATTTAATTTGACTTTTGGTTTATTCCTTAATTCTTATATTTATGTATGTGTTTGTACGTGTACATGTGGGTACACATGTGTGGAGATAACCTCCGGTGTTGGTCCTCCCTCCCACCTTGTTTTAGGCAGTGTCTTGTGTACATTGCTGGGTTTAAAGCTCTGGGCCTTCTGCCTCTGCCTCCCTCTCACCTTAAGAGCATTGGGAATACAGGCAGAGGCCCCTGTGTCTAGCTTTACTTGGTGTGCCAGCTGTCTTTTATGTCAACTTGATAGAGGCTAAAGTCATTGGAGAGGAGGGAGCCCCAGTTGAGAAAATGCCTTTATAACATCTGGCTGTATGTAAGCCTGTAGGGCATTTTCTTAGTGATGATGGAGGAGAGCCAGGTCTGTGGTGGGTGGGGCCATCCCTGGGCTGGTGGTCATGGGTTGTATAAGAAAGCAGACTGAGCAGCCCCTTAGCTTCGGGGAGCAGGTCAGTAAGTAACCACAGCCTCTGCATCAGCTCCTGCCTCTGGGTTCCTGCCCTGTTTGAGTTCCTGTCTTGGCTTCCTTGAGTAATTCACTGCACCAGAAAAACCTTTTCCTCCCCAAGTTGTTTTGATCATGATGTTTCATCCCAGCAATGATAACCCTGACTAAGCCTCATTTAGCTTCTGAAGATCCAGGCAAGAACTTCACCCAGTCCCCAACCACCTCCCTGGGTTAATGACATAGGAGCTCTCTATGTAGCTCTGGCTGCCTTGGAACTCTCACGTCTCTGCTTTCTGAATGATAAAATTACAGGTCTGCACACAATGTCATGCCTGCCCTATCTATCTATCTATCTATCTATCTATCTATCTATCTATCTATTTGTAACAGTTTTATCTCTGAGACAAGGTCTGT
The DNA here is from genome assembly GCF_021556685.1 of Rattus norvegicus. Taxonomy (NCBI): domain Eukaryota; kingdom Metazoa; phylum Chordata; class Mammalia; order Rodentia; family Muridae; genus Rattus; species Rattus norvegicus. The sequence goes on along the minus strand of NC_141546.1, from coordinate 82,000,251 downwards.
GCTGGAACTGTAGGTGTGGTGACCACAGTTTTTATTTTTTATTTATTTATTTTTATTTACATGAGTACATTGTAGCTGTTTTTCAGACACACCAGAAGAGGGCATTACAGACCCCATTACAGATGGTTGTGAGCCACCATGTGGTTGCTGGGAATTGAACTCAGGACCTCTGGAAGAGTAGTCAGTTTTCCCAACCTCTGAGCCATCTCTCCAGCCTGAGTTTTTATGGTTTTAACTTATTTTTATTCTAATTTGTGAGTGTTTCACCTGTGTGTATGTATGTGCACAGCATGTATGTCTGTTACGTATGGAGGCCCGAAGAGAGCGTTGTATCTCCTAGAGCTAGAGTTAAGGACAGTTATGAGCTGCCATATAGGTGCTGGGAACCGAACCCAGGTTGTCCTCAAGACAGTAAGTGCTCTAACCACTGAGCCAGCCCCGAGAGTCAATTTAAACAAGAGTGTATATCAATTTGATCACACGTTATGTTTTAAAAACTTCAGTTGAGGTGAGATTCTGTTGTAGGGGTGTGTGTGTGTGTGTGTGTGTGTGTGTGTGTGTGTGTGTGTGTACAGGGCTGATGAGTGGGAATAGGAACCAAGAAGAAGGCTATTCTAAAGAGCAGTTTCCCTGGCGGCTGGTGAATGTTAGAGATTTATTTGTCCCTGCAAGGATCTCACAGCATCCCCACCTTCAGGGTGAATGTTCTCTAATGGACGCTTAGATATGGCTTCTATACACACTCAACCTTGGGGGTTTTTCTCCTGGTTGCATGCGTGTGAGTTCACAGAAGTGAGGACTGATAGTCGGACCCTTCTGCTTTGTGGCAGCCAGAAGGATCCAGCAAAGATGGCCCGTGTGTCTGTTGGCTGTGACATCTTTAACGCTTCTTTCAGTCTCCAATGTGCTAGGCTTGAACTTTCCACCAGGGGGCAGACTTGCAATTTCTCTAACGCTATTGATCGCCCAATTTATATAGCTAACTCTTACTGTATGCCCAGCACAGCATTGTTTTGTTTTAAGGCTCATTTGAATTCTGTGAGGTATATTATATTACTTCTCTTTTCTAAAACGGGAATTGTGGCTTAGGAGAGGTTAAGTAAATTGCGCTGAGTCGGCAATACATGGGGCCGCTGCAGTTTGAACCTGTGTTTTTCTGATTGAAAAGCTTGAACCCTATACCTCTTTTATGTCAAGCTATCTTGAAGATAGAATTCTGCCCTACCTACACATGCATACAGTGCCAGCTTTTCAGTAGGTTACACTCTGGCAATTACAGATTACCTTGGCTTCTTGTCTGAGCCCTGAGCACCCTTACACATAACCCATTGTGGGTTTTGTCATTTGTATCTCGTGTTTTTTTTTTTTTCCCTTTCCTCCTCCTCCTCCTTCCCCTCCCTTCCTTCTCTGTTTGAGACAGCATCTCTCTATGTAGACTTGGCTGCTTGGCTGTCCTGGAACTTACTATGTAGACCAGCCTAGCCTTGAACTCACAGAGACCCTCCTGCCAATGAGTCCTGAATATTGGGATAAAGGTTTGCACCATCACACCTGGCTGTTTGTATTTTTATATAAAGTTCCTTCTTTAGCTAGAAGAGCACCCCCATCTGTGGCTTGGTGTCCCTTGAGGTGGCTACTTGCTTAGCTCATGCTAGCTTAAGGAAAGGTACTGGTTTAGAGGACTGGGACATTTATTTCTGGTAATTCTCTCATCAGAACTGATGAGGCAAGAAGTGAGGAGTTGTGGTAGAGGGAGGGTTAATTTTGTCCTGATCTACAGACTAGTTCAGACTGGAGGGGTCCTGTCCACCCATATCCAGGCCCACTGAAAATCTTGCTCTTGAGATTGGATGCTCTTCCATAAATGAGACATTGATATTGCCTTCCCTAAGGTCCAGGGAACATTATAACTGGGGTGGGAGGGGAAGGGAGAAAGAAGGTAAGAGCTGGACACAGTAGGGCAATGCTATGGAACTCTGACTTCAGGGCAGGGCATGGATGCCGTGTTCTTGAGCTCACAGCAGCTCTGAGTTCCCATAAAACCCTAAGCTGATCAGCACACAGTTGGTGGAGTGAGGAGTTCGTAAGGATCCATCCTTCCCTGAGGATCTGTACGCAATTAATGCTTTCTCGGGGAAGGAGAGACATTTTCTTTGGTGGTGTAGCCCACACTAAGGTGCACGTGCACCTGTAAATAACCCTTAACCCAGGCTACTCTAAGCAACCCTTAAAGAACTTCATAGGGCCATAAAAAGAAGACGGGGAAAGTCTATGGCGATGAGATTGGGAAGGGGGTGGGACCAGAGAGAGTAACAGGGGAGCGAGAGTATGAAAGTAGGTAAATGTGCTAAAAATACATTAGGTGCATGATTGAAGACGTCATGATGGAGTCCGTTGTGTGTACTTAACATCTACCAGTAAAAATAAAAGACAAAAGGTTTTCCCGGGCTCAGGGTACTGATAGATCGAGTGGGTCAGTCTCATCTCTGTAAGTAACCTGTTACTTATAATCAAGATAGGGAAGTCAAAATAGGGATTTCCCTGGAAGAGGAATGAGAGGGCTTTAGAGTGATGGGGCTCCGGCTGTGCACCCAGATGACAGTTCCTGTGGTAGTCATGGCAGCCTCGCAGTACTAAGAAGGTACCTCTAAGCTTCTAATGCCTCTAAGCTTCTAAACTGTGTTTTCTGCTGCACTCCTGTTGCTTTGGCTACACTGTACTGCCTCTTGTGGGGGCCACCATTTGTGTCCATTGCTTTCCACACACCAGGCCACGGCTCGGCCGTCTCTTACTAGTCTCCCTCTGCCCCACCGCCCCTGCATTCGAGTCAGGGCACACACCAGGGACTGCTGTACTCACCCCGGTCATCCTCTCCTCCTGCGTATCACAGCCTGTGGTGAGGGATCTCCTGACTCTCCCGTCTGTACCTCTCTCTCCACCAGCACGCCATAGTTCATGGCAATCCAGAAAGCACCTGACAAGCCTATGCTGAGGAAGACTATGGAAGATGAGCCACCATCCTCTTTGTGGGATGTACGGCGTGGCTCCCCTATTGGGAGCCATCTGACGCCTTCCCATGAGCCGTTCCTTTGTTCTATCATCTTGCATTAAAGTGGCATGCTGTGTTTTGCCTGCTGGGGAAATGTCATTTGAAAAATACAGTACATGGTAGATGGCACGGCTGGCCTGCCATCTTGCTAGGAGAAGGGTGAGAAACCTGGGATGGTGCCGTGGCTGGTGTTGGGGCTCAGCTGGACATTTTGGGTTATGCCCCATACACGCAGTGCAATGACCCCTGACTCCACTCTCAATAACTAGATATTATACTTGTGGCACATTCATGCTCCCTTTCTGGTCCTGAGTTCTGGGGTTTCTGTCATGTTTCTGGGGTGACACTCAGAGGACGCCAGCTCCCTTTCCAACAGCTCAACCACTCCCAGCATCTTCAATGCTTGCCCTCCTGTCCACGCTACTATGGCCTGTGAGACTCAGGGCTGTGTACCCTCATGGCTAGCCTGAGATTCTTTTCTTCCATTCTCGCCCTCAGTTAAAATTTAAAATGCAAATCCAACCGGGTCACCTACCTTATTCTACATTCTCTGGCCCTCAGCGCACTGGAGAACAAAACCCAAAGTTGTCGTTGTGACCGACGAAGCTCCACATTTATCCCCCTCACTGCTGCTAAGATCTCAACTCCTACTGTTGTCTTTTTGCGGTTTTTCTGCCATCACTTATTCTTTATGGTGTGTGGGCAGCACGTGAGGACCAGTTTCTTTGGACTGTTGCATCGCCTGGTCCATTTGCTTGGAGTGTTCTTTCCCTTGACAGGTTCATATTCTCTTCTGGGTGTGTAATTCGAGGCCACCCTTGACATCTCTCACGTCCCTCTGTCCTGATATAATCGTTCTCATGGAGATCGCCTATGTCTGTCTGTCTATGTCGATGTCTGTCTAGTCTGTCAGTATTGATGTCTATGTTAATGTCTGTGTCTGTCTATGTCCTATCTTTGTATCTGTATCTATGTCTATCTCTCTGTCTATGTCTGTGCCTTTGTCTGTCTTTGTGTATTTACCCTTTGCTGCTGTTTTGGCGAATATCCTCTCATTAGTATGTGAGTGTCTACGAGTAGGGACTTTGGTTGTCTCTTACTGCATTCTTAGGATTTCAAAGACAGATTAGAACACAGGGATGCTCAGTAAATATTGGTTGAAAGAACAACAAGCTGCAATGAGATAATGACTGTAAAATTCCTTGAAAAATGCGAACATTGCTTCTCAGCGGGGAACGTTGTGCAGTGCCTGGGCCTCCACTTGCTGTAAAGTCAGTTGCCTGTTTGCTGGGCCCTCGCTTCATCCAAGCGAGTGCAGAGAGCCTGGGTTTCAAAATGAATTTAGCTTAGATACCAACTGTGCAGGCTGTTAACGTGAGGTTGGATAAACTTTTTCATCCCTTTGGCCCTGGTACTCTCTTTTGTAGCAAGTACTGGGCATCCCTACTCCAAGGATAGTGTGTGTTTATCTGAGACCAAACACCTCTTAGCTCCTCAAAAATATTCCGTCTTTCCCTGTAATTTCAGTACTTGGGAGGCTGAGGCAGGAGTGTCTTTAGACTAAGGTCTGGGCTACTTAGAGACGTGCAAAAAAAAAAAAAAAAAAAAAAAAAAAAAAAAAAAAAAAGCAAAGCAATGAAAATACCCCCCCCCCCCCTCACACACACCAAATAATCAAATTCTCTCTACCCTTCAGATCTACATCATGGAGGGACGTGTTCCTTGCCAAAAATCGAATCCTTCTTTTCCAGGTACCAATAGAACAGATTTAAAAAAGATGTTTCATTTTTGTCTTCTTTGCTCTCCGTTAGTTCTGCAGACAGGAGCATCATACACTGGGCCCTACCACCCCTCTTATTCTGCACCTCTGAGGTGGGCAGAAGCCACTTGCACCTTGTATCCTAGGTGTAGGAGCTGAGTAAGGCTACACAGAGAACAGTTGCCAGAACTGGGAGCTACCCATAATCCTCTAGGTCTGAAGCCAGATGGTTTTCAATTTACCATAGGTGCGTGTGTGTGTGTGTGTGTGTGTGTGTGTGTGTGTGTGTGTGTGTCTGTCTGTCTGTCTCTCTCACTCTCTCTGTCTACACACACACACACACACACACACACACACACACACACAGAGAGAGAGAGAGAGAGAGAGAGAGAGAGAGAGAGAGAGAGAATGACATCACGGTGGTCACATGGGCAGCGGAGTGGCCCAGTGGCAGACAGGATGATCAAAGGCTCAGCAGTTGGCCGGGATGCAGGAGTGGATCAGAGACAGAGATACCCTGCAGGCTTGGGGAGGTGTGGGGCTCTCTTGGAGCTTTGAAAGGCAGTGCCATGGGGAGGCAGCAGAAAGGGCAGCAGAGATCCGCCTCCTAGACCAGGTAGTGGGACTGGAGGAGGACTCAGGAAACCTGTTGTCTGCAGTCCTTGCCTAATGAGCCTCAGCTGAGGCTAAGCTATCTTGTCAGAAAAGACCCAGGCAGGGGGCCCTGCAAGGCAGCAGCCCGTGCCACTGTGATAGAAAAGCAGTAAGGAACAGCCTTGGTGGGAAAGCTCAAGTATGAATTAAAAAAAAATACCCACGCAGGGAACCAAAACCTCCTCTGGCTTTAATAAAGATCTGGCTTCTCTCAAGCACATCTCCCTCCCCTTCCCCCTCCTTCTCCTGATGGTGGTGATGTGAGGCTGGTGGTTAAAATGCAAACTGGACCCAGGAGGGCTGACATTTAAGATACCTGGTTGTGAGGCAGAATATATTTTAGTTGGCCAGCTTAGCTACTACCATGGCTTCCCCTATTCCCAGGCAGGAGGAAAGAAAGACCCCTGAGGGCCAGCTGCCCCAAACTCCCGCAGGCTGGGCTGATCTTCCCAGCATGCAAGAAACACGCGAGCCATTTTGTTCCACTCATGCCGAGCTGGTTCAACTGCTGCTTCTTTCTGTGATCGCTATACTCTGAAGGGCTTTGGGGTGCTAGGAAGGAAGTGAGAGGGTATGTGTGTTCGAGACAGGTTTTAGGAGATGCCCCAGTTCTCCAAGTTCCTCAAGTCCATATATTGTCAGGAGGCCAGGCACTGAGCCATCCCTCCAAATATTTTTCTTTATAAGAGTTGTCGTGGGCTGGAGAGATGACTCAGAGGTTAAGAGCACTGACTGCTCTTCCAGAGGTTCTGAGTTCAATTCCCAGCAACCACATGGTGGCTCATAACCATCTGTAATGGGATCTGATGCCCTCTTCTGGTGTGTCTGAAGACAGCTACAGTGTACTCATATAGATGAAATAAATCTTTAAAAAATAATTTAATTGGGGCTGGCTTGTGTTCGGAGGTTTAGTCCATTATCATCATGGCAGCATGCAGGCAGACACAGTGCTGGAGAGGTAGTTGAGAGTTCTACATCAGGATCAGCAGGCAGCAGGAAGAGTCACTGAGCCTGGCTTGAGCCTCTGGGACCTCAAAGCTCACCCCCCTGTGACACACTTCCTCTAACAGGCCACACCTCCAACAATGCCACTCCCTATGATTCTATGGGGGCCATTTTAATACAAACTATCACAGGACATCTTGGCCAGGCTTTGTTATGTGACTTAAGGAAGTTCCTTAAAATCCATTAGCCACCAGTGTGGCCATCACGCCATGGTGAGGTGAGACCTGGGTACCACTCAAATGAGCTGATGGAGAGAAGGGAGAATGGGGTGTAAATGAGAAGAGAGAAGCTGAATGGGGTGTAAACAATGAAGAGAGGTAGAAATGGAAACTCCAGGGTAGTAAGGAACAGCCTGATGTGAGTGGCCTGTGCTATCACCTGAGACCAGGTTGAGGTCCTGGACCATGCTGCCTCAGAGGATGATGTCTAGGACCATGGCCCTGCAATAGTATGAGAGAGTGAGAGCTGGCTCCATCCCTTGCTGGCTTCAGCACTCAGGGGAGAGTTGGCCCTTCACCATGATGGGAAGCATAGTAGAGCTGGCCCTGGTGGCAGGGAGAGTAGGTGAGCCAGCCTGAGGGTGTGAGCATAGAAGGGCTGGCCCCACACCTGGAGGGCCAGGTAGTAGTCCAGGCAAGGAAGAGATGATCTTGCCTCTCGCCAACGACAGCATTTGGGAGAGTGGGCCCCCCCCCCCTTCTGGGGCAGTGCTGGAGAATTGATCTTGATAGCACGGGTGTAGGAGAGCTGGTGGGAGAGCTGGTGGGTTGACCAACTCAGTTACCATCAGGCCCAGATCCAGGGCTTTGAGTTAGCACTATTTTGAGAACACTGGGGAGAGGCCAAGCAAATCTCCCAAGGAGCTGTGCTATGGGATTGAAGTCTACTAAGGGAAGCATTAATTCTCAGCAGACAGCTCACTGACTTCAGTGGGCCTGAAGAGACTCTGGCCAGTCACTGTGTTGACCAACCCGGATTTTTCAGCCCTTATCTAGGTAAAGCAGAGATGCTCTTTTGGTCTTAACATCCTGGGGTAGGGGTTGGTGGTTGCCTCCAGTGCTGACTCAGAACTCAGAATTGTGCTGGCTGTGTCCCCAGCATAGTGTCTGGTACAAAGAGACCCTGTTCCACATGTCTCCCCTTCCAGACATTCTCATTTGACTGAGGTTTGCCAGAGGTACCCAGGTTCTCTGCACAGCAGGACCTGGTTTCTGAGTCCAGCAAGCCTCACTTCCTGCCTTGGTCAGTCACCCTGGGTAACTGTATTGCCACTGTGCTGCTCAGAGCTACAGAATAGTCAGGATGAAACTCTTAATATTTAAAGCTCGAAGAGCTGTAACCTTATTACTATATTGAGCGGAAAATAATTCTTTCTAGAGAAGTCCTTACTGGGCTCCGTTTTTCCTGATGCAGCTGGCTTGCCTGTTGGAGCTTGTCTTTGTGAAGGCAGCAGGAGCTGTGTTTGACAGATTTCTTAGGGAGAGGTGCCCCATTAGTTTTGCTTGAGTAAATTTAATGTAAAAATGTTGAGTGTCCAGCAAGAGTGAATGGGACAGGGATTTTAGTGTTTCGCTGTTGTACGGTGGCTGTTTATAATGGCACCAGCACACAGTAGGGGCTTCAGTAGCATACGTTGCTGCTCAAATGAGTCCTCCATATGGACCTGTGGGATTTGGATGATTTTAACCTACAGATTAAATGACTATTTGATGTGTGCAAGGTCACACAAAAGTGAAGGGTACAGCTTTCTAAGAGTTATTATTTTTTAATTTTTTTATATGTATGAGTGTTTTGCCTGTGTGTATGTATGTGCATCACATGTGTGCCTTATACCTGAAGAGGTCAGAAGAAGGTATCACATTCTTTAGAACTGGTGTTACAGATAATTGTGAACTACCATGTGGGTGCTGGGATTTGAACTCTGGTCCTCTTCAAGAACAAGTACTCTTAACTACTTTGCCATCTCTTCAGACCCACTAGAACAGCTTTTAAAAAGTTTAAATAAAAAATTATTTTTGCTTTGATTTGTGTGTATGCACATGTATGCAGGTGCCCATGGAGGCCAGAAGAAGGCATTAGATTTCCTGTAGCTGGAGTTACAGGCAGCTGTGAACTACTTGACATGGGTGCTGGAAAACTGACTGCAGTCCCCTGCAAGTGCTCTGGACTGCCAAGCCAGCTCTCAGCTCCAGGCTAAGCAAAGATCATTTGTTATAACATCATCATCATGATCACCTATGTCACACCATCACCCTCATCCTCATCCTCATCATCTTATCGTGTGTGTGTGTGTGTGTGTGTGTGTGTGTGTGTGTGTATGGGGGGGTCATGTGTGCCATAGCACTCATGTGGAGGACAGGAGATAACTTTGTAGAGTCAGGCCCTCAGGCCCTCTCCTTTCACCCTTACATGGGATCTGGGGATCCAACCAGGTTTTCAAGTATATGAAGGAAGTGTGCTTACCCTCTGAGACACCTTGCTGTCTCAGCAAGGGTAGTTTTTCTGTGCTGTTTCACAGGAGAACAGAGGGATTGAGGTGATCACTCATAATGTGTACTATCTCATGATACTGTGTACCATCTCATGATACTGTGTACCATCTCATGATACTGTGTACCATCTCACGATACTGTGTACCATCTCATGATACTACTCTGTACATCTCATGATACTGTGTATCATCACATGATACTGTGTACCATCTCATGATACTGTGTACCATCTCATGAACTGTGTACCATCTCATGATACTGTGTACCATCTCATGAACTGTGTACCATCTCATGATACTACTCTGTACATCTCATGATACGGTGTATCATCACATGGTACTGTGTACCATCTCATGAACTGTGTACCATCTCATGATACTGTGTACCATTTCATGATACTACTCTGTACATCTCATGATACTGTGTATCATCACATGATACTGTGTACCATCTCATGATACTGTGTACCATCTCATGAACTGTGTACCATCTCATGATACTGTGTACCATCTCATGATACTACTCTGTACATCTCATGAACTGTGTACCATCTCATGATACTGTGTACCATCTCATGAACTGTGTACCATCTCATGATACTACTCTGTACATCTCATGATACTGTGTATCATCACATGATACTGTGTACCATCTCATGAACTGTGTACCATCTCATGATACTGTGTACCATCTCATGATACTGTGTACCATCTCATGAACTGTGTACCATCTCATGATACTACTCTGTACATCTCATGATACTGTGTATCATCACATGATACTGTGTACCATCTCATGAACTGTGTACCATCTCATGATACTGTGTACCATCTCATGATACTGTGTACCATCTCATGATACTACTCTGTACATCTCATGATACTGTGTATCATCACATGATACTGTGTACCATCTCATGAACTGTGTACCATCTCATGATACTGTGTACCATCTCATGAACTGTGTACCATCTCATGATACTGTGTACCATCTCATGATACTACTCTGTACATCTCATGATACGGTGTATCATCACATGGTACTGTGTACCATCTCATGATACTGTGTACCATCTCATGATACTACTGTGTACCATCACATGATACTGTTTACCATCTCAGGGCCCCTCTGGAGTTGTGATGGAAAACAGATGATTTTGTTTGGTAGTTTTGACACCGAGTGGCTCTATAGGCAACAGAATATGGAGGCAGTAGTCAACAATGTTATGTCGTCAACATGAGGGAAGGACTGCTCGTCACATTTAGATGTGAATCTATGAGGATAGAGATGAGCTCTGGGGATAAATACCACACCAGGCATGGTATTACATACTTCAGTCTCACCATTTAAGAGTAGTCTCCCAACCTTCCTAATGCTGCAACCCTTTAGTACAGTTCTTCATATTATGGTGGCCTCCAACCATAAAGTTATTTTTGTTGCTACTTCATAACTGTAGGTTTGCTATGAATTGTAAATATCTTATATGCAGGATATCTGATATGCACCACCCCCAAAAGGGTTGAAACCCACAGCTTGAGAAACATGACTTGGGTGGAAGAAGCAGGAAGATCATAGGTCAGGCTCGTTCTTGAGTACCAAATGAGTCTGTGGCCAGCCTGGGTATCTGAAACAAGCAAACAAACAAGCAAGACACAAAACCAAACCAGCAAACAAAAGTGGTTCCATCTCAACATGGGACCAAGGTTCCAGGAGGGAGCAATCTGCAGGTTGCAGTTAGTCCTCTCTCCCTGAATTCTGCCATCTCTCCAGGGATCAAACATCACAGGGTAGCCATGACAGTTGTTACCTGGAACTCAACGACTCCATGTTGGGTGTTTCAGACTGAGGAGTCCTAGCCTTGCACTCAGCAGCAGAAGCAGTAGGGTGAAGCTTCCGGGGTCTTGATCTTCATCACTAGTATAGTGGTTCTCAAAGTATGCCAGGGATCAGGAGCAGACTTGTCACCCACTCACATTCAACAGCTGCAGACTCCGGCTTCTCATCAGAGTCTCTGCATCAGAACCTGCTGGGTGAGGGCCCTGAGTTTGAGCTTTGAATCCTCCAGGTAAGGCTGGGGAGTGGGAACCACTGATCGACAGGAGGTTTCTCACCCTCAGTGCTACTGACACTTCGGATTTGGATGAGTCTTGATTCTGAGCAGCCATCCTGTGCACCATTGACTGTTTAACAGCATCTCAGGCCTCCCTCCAACAGCTGTCAGCAGTGTCTTCCTTCCATCTGAGACAGCCATCCAATCATTGCCAAATATCCTCTGTGGAACAAAAATTGTCCGTTTCAGAACTATTAGTCTAGGCACCACTTCCTTCTAAAACAGTCTACTATGGTCTAGTAGGGGCAGGGAGCTTTGGAATGACTCTTGGGGCCTGGCCCAAATTTAATGAGTTCCAAAACTGCACCTTTAGCAAGGTCCTTTTGGTGATTCCAAAATTAGATTCAAAAGGCTGGGATGTAAACCAAGTTCTGCCTGGGAAGGAGGCAGGGACTTGCCCAGGCTCCTATCTCCTCATTTTTGAGCCATGCAGGTGCAAATCTTGGTGTTTATTGGTGGTTATTTTGGGAACAAAAGGTTGCTTGTCTAGATCGTAGGTTGGAGAATTTTGGGATCCCTTTGAGGTAAGAGATCAGGGAGAAGGTGCAGAAGTCAGAGTTCTCACACTCCATGGGAAAGTGTGTGGTGTTTGGAGGAGAGCTGCTGAGTTACTTTGTAGACATTTCCTCTTTTATTTGAAGTTTTTCTCTCCCCTCTCAATCACATACAACTATGTATGTATGTATGTATGTATGTATGTATGTATGTATGAATGTATGTATGTATGAATGTATGTATTGGTGTGTGTGTGTGTGTGTGTGTGTGTGTGTGTGTGTGTGTGTGTGTGTGGCATTTGTAGAGAGTAGAAGACAACTCCCAGGAGTCAGTTCTCTCCTTCCACCATGTGAGTCCTGGAAATTGAACTCAGGCCCTCAGGCTTGCCAGCAGGCACCTTTACCCACCAAGTCACCTTCCTGTTCCTCAAGTGCTGTACTCTTGAATAAGGTGGGATTTGAGCTTTTGAAAAGATGCTCATGAAGAGTTCATAGCTCTCTACTCACAGCAGAGACTGATCTTCATGTTTGCCTCCCAGGAAATGGTTACTTTTTTTTTTTTTTTTTTTTTTTTGAAAACAGAATGCTCAGCGAGCCCGCCCTTGTTGGGACAGGCAGCAGAGCGATTCAGCTTTGCTTTGTGGAACACAGAGTGAATCTTGCCCAGTGAAGTACATTTGAACTGTCCCAGTGCCTTCTGTTCAGTCTCCCATGCCCGATCCACACCAACCGGGCACTATTAGAGCCGAGATTTATGCAAAGCCCACTTCCCTTTACTAATGGGAATGACAGGTAGAGCCCTTCTCTAATGGGCAGCTGACCGCTCAGCACTTTTCCTTTTACGGTTCCCATTTCTGATCATTACACCACCCTAATTAGTCAGCTTGACAGCAGGCTCCTGGAGAACAAAGACTGCAGCCGTAGGTGCCAGGGTAAAGGCAACAAGAAAGAGGTGGAACCTGGAAGGAGAGGAACTCAGCATGGTCTATTTTGACCGAGGACTCTTTAGATGCCTTGTCAGAATGTTAACCTGGGCCAGACATCATCTGCCTGGGACATTCTTTAGAGCAGTTGTTATTATGGATGGACCCCTAATTATTCCTATAATGGTTAGCTTATATAAATAACTGCTTCTCAAAACACCCTGCATGACAGGCGGACAAACTCCTCCTATCTGCCTGCCAGTCCTCACCACTTCTTTGTTTGAACAAATGCCACTGAGTTAGGTAGCAAAGATGTGGGTGAAGTGCGAATGCTGTATATGGTGGTCTTTGTTATCCACTGCTACTGTAATAAATTGCCCCCAAACTTAGTAGCTGAAGGTCATGGGGATTTATGAGCTTATGGACTGGAGGTCAGGAGTCTGGAATGGGGCTTATATTCATCACCGCTGTGGTAAGAATACCAGTCAAGAAGCAACTTAAAGGAGAAAGGGCTTAGCGCAGCCTGCAGTGCAAGAGGATACAGCTCGCGATGGGGCAGGAGCAGGAGGTAACCGGTCCCATTGCGTCTGCCATCAGGGAGCAGGGAGAAATGAATGCTGGGATGTGTGTTTCCCTTTTATTCAGTGTGGGACCCCAGCCTATTAAATGATGGACTCTGGTCATCCCACCTAAATGAACCTAATCTAGACGGTCCCTCACAGATACGCCTAGAGGTTTACTTTCTAGGGCAAGTTGACAGCATTGCAATCACAGGGCCTAAGAAGCTGAAACCAAGATGTTGACAGGGCTGCGTTTCTTCTGAAGGATTCAGGAAGAATTAGTTTCCCACTTTCTCTTGCGTCCAGAGGCTGCCAGCATCCCTTGGCCCCTGCTCCCTTCTTCCATATTTAGGGTGCATGACTCTTTCTAACCTCTGCTACCGTCAAACCTCTCTCTTTTCCATTTGCTCCCCCCTCCGTCACCCTTCCTCCTCATGCATTCCTCTTCCTCCTTCTGTCTCCTATTCTTTTCCCTTCCTCCCCCTCTGTTCTGAGACAGAGTCTTGCTGTGTTTCTTAGACTGGGCTAGAACTTACTATGTAGACCAGGCTATCCCACACTTTCTGTTATCCTCCTGGCTTAGCTTTCTATGTGTTGGGATTACAAACTACTACCACAGCGGTTCATAACACCCTGTGACTTTGGTGTGTCTGCCTGCTTTTTCATACTCCTCTGTGATCATATTGTTCTAAGCAGTGAATCCAGAACAGTCGCCCATCTCAGGATCTCTAATCACATTGGCAAAGCCCCTTCATGCACAGTTTAACCTATGGAACTTAATACACCCCAAGCCTTAGGATGTGGGCATATTTTGGAGGGAAGGTCACTGGCTTACCACATTTAATTTACTCTTTGGATAAATGCAAATAACAGCAACACCTACTTAAGTGCTAATTCTGAGTACTAAATTAGATGCCATATATCCCTTGTGCTGTACCCAGCCCTCAGTACCTTGTCACAATTGATATGTTCAGTTACTCTATTATGGCCACTCTGGTGTTAGCTTCCTCAGCCAGCCATTTGGGATGGGGAGAGATCAGAATTAGCCCTGGTTTGTGCTGACTTTTGGGAAGAGAGACTGGGATGGTTGAGAATAAGAGAGCTGGACCAGACAGATACAACAAAGTTCAGCCTATCAGGTTTAGGGTGACATCAGCAGAGAAAATGAATGTGCAGAGGGAAGTGGCATCTAGAGACAGCATCGGGGAGGTGGCCATGAAGGGCATCGTTTATTTAACTATAGCCTTTAACGCTTCCCCTGAAGGCTCCGTAGTCCCGATCCTACATGTAGTGATGGCTCGTCTCAGATGCCTCTGCAGGTGTCACCTCTCTTGACTGCCTTTGCTTCTCTTGCCCATAGCTGTTCCTTCAAGGGGCAGCTTCACAGCCACTTCCCAGGGTGACTGCACCCACTATTTGGTGACGTTTGGTGACTGACATCTCCTCACCTCCAGCATCACTGCAGCAGCCCTGCAGCCCCCGGTCTGGTTCTTCCACTAGCTCACGAAACTCTCCACTCTTTTCTTTGCCAATGCTAGGGATGAAACTAAAGCCTTGCTGAGCGATGTGTCTGGCCCTGCTCATTTGCTGTTCTGTTTCCACAGGGGGCTTCCCTCTGCTCATGTCTGTAACACCCAGGATGTCCTGTTCCCATTCCTAACGCATAGATGAGTCAACAGTTAACCTTGGTTTCAGATCTGCTAATTCATCTGTAACAAGTCTTGGTGCTTTGTGCTAATAAAAATATAAGAAAATGATGTGAGTGTTGAGGCAGGGTCGATCCCATTTCTACCCTCAAGGAGCCCATGACCTTGGAAGTACCTCAACTCTTCGCACTTTATTTCCTTTACTTTCATTTCCCCATATTGTTGGTTATTCATGGAGAGGGCTGGGTAGCCACAGAGATTTGTCTGAGCCCTTTCGGCCTTCTTATCCTTGTGTTAACCTACTAGTATCCAGGCTTCCATTCTCAGGCCAGTGCACTGTCCTCAATCCTGTGGTTTAGACATCGAAGTGGAACGGACATCATATGTGAGTCCTGGCACTCACCAGAGAGCAATTTGCTCAGGAGACATTGAGGACAATTAGCAGGACAAGCTGTGGGTCTGCAGTGGCATTTGTCCAATTCCCTGGGCATTGATCAGTCAGTCCCAAGAGCACGATACAGACTGTCTGGGTCTTAGACCAGGAGGCAAGCTCAGGGCTTCATGGGAAACTCACAAAAGACAGAGTAGATTCGGGTTTCCTCGGGTGCTGTCTGATGTGCAAGAGGCGAAGAGCGTGCTCTTTGGTTCTTTCTCTTTAAAAAAATTTTCGAGACAAGGTTTCACTGTCTCTTTTTGTTTTTTTTCTGTTCTTTTCTTTCTTTTTTTGAAGCATCATTCATTCAGGGGACTGTTTATGAGTGCCTAACGTACAAGATGCTGCCAGCAACAAAGTGGCTTATTCCGCCTCTCTCCTCTCAAGAAACTTTTCACACAGCCAAGAAGACAAAAAACAAAACCGATCAGTAGGTGTTCCATGAAGGAAGACGTGAAGTTTCAGTGAGGCATCCTAAAAGTGCAGGGGTGGGGGTGTGTGCAGAGGAAGGCATGGTGTGATTAACATTACAAAAGGGGGACAGTCAGAGGCTGGCTCACAAAGTAGATAATGCCTGATTTTGCCTAGATGATAACACCCTGTGCAGTACACGATAGAATTCAAAACCGAGTCAGGTGAGCTCGTTTGAGACTTGAAGAGGTGCTGAGTTCACTTAGCTGCTGGGAAGGAGAAATTTGTGGTTTTCTGTGGTTTTCTTTTTTTTGCCATGAGACCGGCATGCTGTATCTATCTGTACATTAACAAAATATTATCAGACAAGAAGGAGTGTATTTTCACCTCATGTTGAGATGAAACCAAGAGGGCGTATCATAGGAAAGAAAGGGCTACAGGGTCTCATCCCTCACTTTGTGAGGGAAAAGGAAGCCTCCCCCGCCCCCAAGCTTCCTTATCTCTGTTTCTCAGTCTTCACGGAGTCCCTAGGCTGGTGGAGTGCAGAGGTGTGTGACAAAGCGCTGTTTCCCCAAGTCGCTCAGCTGCCAGGTGCACCTGGCTCAGGAAAAACAACCACATGGAGAAGTTTGTTACTCACAGTACCTGCTAGGTAGGGTAGCCAGCAGTACATAGGTGTGTGTATGGGAGACACACAGAGACAGAGAGACAGAGACAGAGATCCAGAGATATGCCCATTGAGACAGAGAGAGAGATTGAGATTAAAAAGTACCCAGTTGCTTAGTGGTGTGTCTGTCTGGAATATAACCTGGAAATATGTTCAGGAAGAGAAGACTTTAATCCTTAATCTTTTTTGATCACAGTTGATAAGGACGTGGTGGAGACTCTGGGAAGCCAGAGTAAGTGATGGGCTGGTTAGAATAAAAACAAAACAGACAGGAACCCAATCGTGCTTCACAATGAGCAACCCCTGAGATGGTAACCGTGCTTAGGTACTCACAGCATCTGCATTTTCTTCTTCACATGCTGCTTGTCATGAGAGAAAACGAAGCCAAGACTGAGAAGGAATGGAGTAGCGGTGGCGATGCTTCGAACTGGGAAGAAGAAAGCTAACACCCATCAACCGTTAGGTCCCAAGGGTCTCTGGGACATGCTTCATACTTTCTGGTTTTCCCAGGAGCTGAACGTGATTTCCCCAAACTGGTCAACACTGGTTGTGACAGAGAGTGCTTAGAAACTTAGGAGACACTGATGAAGTATAACCAGACTTCCCTTAGACATGGAGCCTGAGGTAAAATTGATAAGTTTATGCTCTCTTGGAATGCAACGGTGGAACCCCAGGACTATGGGTATTTGGAGAGAAAGAACTGAGGCAGGGGTCAGAGAGCAAACACCGGAGGCCTTGGACCCATCTCTCTTCTTCCTGAGTGCAGATGAAATGTGAGTAGCTACCTCATGTTCCTGCCTCAATGCCTCTCTTACCTCTTACTCTCAATTCTGCGTCAAAAGGAATCTTTTCTTCAGTAAACCCCATCAACATATTAGATACATGTGTTGTGTTACTGTAGTGTAAGGGAAAAAATAGCTATTTTCCCCAAATGTGGGGCATCTCTAAGAGGCTTTGCAGAAATGCTATCTGGTAACAGTGCTCAGAAGAGGAAGGAGGGTGATTGCTGCTTCCTTACCTTCCTCTGTTGGTCAGTGAGAGTTCTCACCCATGGGGCTCTAACTCCCTTGTGCTTCTAGCTTGTGTTACCTGGCTACTCTAGGCAGCTGCTTGTGAAGGCAGGCCGTATGTCATACCATAGGTGATGGAATAAGCTTTGCTAGCCTGCAACAGAGGCTTGGTGGGCTAACCAGTGTGTGTGTGTGTGTGTGTGTGCTCCTTCGAGTTTGTGTCTTTGTGTGTTTGCACACGAGTTTGAAGAGTATAATGGGTCCTCCATAATGGAAGGTGTGAAGTAGGACATCTCACCAGTGACCTATGAGTTCCTCTGCCATCCTGTGACTGGGGACACTGGAAGCAGCTGCAGCAACAGGTCCAGCTAGATGTGCAATTCAAGTGCTACAATGATGTGGTCCTTGCCACACCAATTCCAAAGCTCAATGACTCTTCCCCACTGCCCCCCATCCAGCACCAGGCCTCGTTCCTTATCCCCACAAATTCAGGAGTGCCAGCAGTAGCATCAAACAGCACCCCAGGACCAAGTTCACTGTGGAGTGCATACAAACTGGGTTTTGTATAAACTGATGACATGACTACTCCATGGTATGGTTTGGGGGAAGGTTTTTTCTGTAGGTATGAGGGAGAGAACAGACAGAGGCCTCTGAAAGAGTCCAGAGCAGAAAGAGTAAATAGACTGGACGTGGCTATTTCTGGAGAGAGGCATGAGTGGAAGAGAGGGGGCAGAGGAGGAGGAGGAGGAAGATGAGGAGGAGGAGGAAGAGAGAGAGAGAGAGAGAGAGAGAGAGAGAGAGAGAGAGAGAGAACGAACATGGCTGAACTAGGGTTATAAGGAAACTTAAGTATCTGGGGGAGTGAAGCCCACGAGCTGGGGATGTTTAGAGTGGGAGAGAAGGTCAGAGGAGCCATGGACTCTGGAATGTGTAACAGGCACATGTGATCCTGAGGGAGCCTGGGCTCCAGTGTGCGCTTTGGTGTGCTAATAGGCAGATAACCATGTGTTCTCTCTGCAAGTAGGAAGGGAAGTGGTTCTGTTGGTAGAGAAGAACCAGCTTCCCAAGTTCCTGAGCTATGCTGGCTTTTGTCTAACTGCCTGAATTCAGGGACCTGGAGTGTTCTTTGGATACAAGAACCATGATTTCCCAGAACCAGGAAGAAAAAAGGAAAAACTGGATTGAACGTGCAGATCTGTGGTAGGGCACTCGTCTTGCTCAGTTCCCGGTACTGCACAATGTATGCACACTCCTCACTCAGACTTTTCCTCCTCACTCAAGAAGCTTTTCCCATTTTGTCTTAGAGACAGAGTCTTATGTATCCCAGGCTGGCCCCAAACTTCCTATACAGCCGAGGACGGACTTGAACTTCTGACCCTTCTGCTTCCTCATCCCAAGTGCTAGGACTACAGGCTTGTGCCACCTGGCTTGGTCTATGCGTGGTGAGTACTGAGCCTAGATCCTCACACATGTTAGGTGGGTACTCTACCAACCAACCTACATAGCCAACCCTGCCAAAATGTGAGCTTAGGACCATGGTGTTAGGAAGACCAGAGTCCTCAGAAAGCAAAGCCTGTTGGGGCTGGCTCTCTGTCTCTTGCTTATGGATTATGAACTCCTTGAAGGCTGGTATCATTTCAGGCTTGACCCTGAATTCAGCATCTAGTTCAGAGGGTCCTTTAGAAAAGATTCCTCCCTATCCTCGAAGGCAAACATTTCTGTGTAGAGACCAGCCATGTCTCTAAGTAGTGACTGGAGGGTGGTACCAGTGCCTGGCCTGCTTGTGCTGGGTTGTGATTTACGGGATTTTATAGCCCCGTTTTCAGATGTTCACTGTTTACTGCTCTATTGCTAATAAACACCTTGTCATAAATGATAAACGGGGCAAGTTGTGGGGGATGCGGGAGCCATGTGGAAAGAGCTTTGCTGTTTTGTAGAACACCCACTCCTGACTGTGCATTAGATGGCCCCAAATTTTGTTTTAAAAAACCAGTGTTTATTGTCAGAATGGCTGAAATCTAGGAGAGGCAGATTGCAGAGAATGAGTGTGGGAAATCTCCACTTGGGCTGCAAGGGCTGCTGTCCGAGGTCCTGACCACCCTTCCCCGGTGCTTGGCAAACAGTAAGCAGGAAACGGAGGTCTTTGTGAGGCCAGACTTCCTAAGGTACCAAACAACGGGATGCCTCATTCCCTGGTGGGTAGATTTGTGCCTGGAATGTAAGTTGAAACAAATAGGGAAAGTTTGGCCATTGTGGTGCCACAAAAGTGATTCAGGCATCAGGAGAGGGACTGCCCGGGATACCCATCCAGTGAGGTTCAGTCTCTTGCAACATTCTTTTGGTTCCTCAAGTGTTCCTCCTTTTCCTTCCTCCTTCAAATCTCTCCATCTTTGATTTGAGCTCCCAACGTTTCCCCCTTCTCCTGTCCCATATCCAACCTTCATACCTAATCTGAAGTGGAGGACTGAGTCCGGGGCAGGGCCACAAAGGCTGCTTCCCAGGAAAGTGAGACGCTTCAAAGTGACTGACAACTGGGGAGAGGCCAGCTTGAGCTTGCTAGCTTTGGAGCCACTAGATGCAAGGCAGCTGGGGAGTTGCTTGTTGCCCAAGATGCTGTCATCTCAAGAGTAATGAGGAAAATGGAGAGAGATGTCAGTCGACTCAGTTCCTTGAATTCGGGGTTTCATCTGAAAGCGGGAGAAGATGTATTTATTCTGACGCTACTGTCCAAAAGGAGAGGAGAAAGTTCATGGTCTCTTTGCTTCAAGTATCAGGAGAGTGCAGTGCTCCTGAGTGTCCATCGGGTTGTAAAGTCAAGCTTGAGGGCCCAGATTATTATTATTATTTTTTAATTCTTTCTACCTCAGGAAAACAGCAATAACTTCCAGTTAGGGTCAGCCCACTTCTGGGGGGCATGTAACAGTGTTCTAGTTTTCTTCTAGCTTAGAGGGAATTGTGACATGTGGTAGAAGGTTAGAGGGCAAGGGAATCTAAAAAACAAAAGCCATTATTCCCACTGTTAAAATATTGTTCCCACGGCTCTAATTATTGTAGGTTCTACTGGGTCAAACGTTTTCTTATTTTGGAATTTAAGCATTTCCTGGAAGAGCTAAGGCCCACACTTAAGTACAGGGTTCTTAGCATGTTTTCAGGAGAGCCTCTGAGCCTCTGAGGCCCCTTCCCAGTGGTGGTGGTGGTAGTGGTGGTGGTGGGGGAGGTGGCAGCAGCCTACAGCCTCCCCTCCCTCTAGCACCAAGACTACTGAGATGCTAATGAGCCCTAGGTCCTGCCTACATCCCAGTTGTGGTCTGGAATTTCCACTGCTCTGAGACAAAACTTGGGCCACACAGTGGTGACAAAGCATCAGGAGGGAGAGGTAGGTGGATCTCTGTGAGATTGAGGTCTGCCTGGTCTACAGAGTGAGTTTCAGGACAGCTAGGGCTACACAGACAAACCAAACCAAACCAACCAACCACCCAACCAGCCAGCCAGCCAGCCAGCCAACCAACCAACCAACCAACCAACCAACCAACCAACCAAACAAACAAACAAACAAACAAAAAGACAGTTACAAGGTGGCAGTGGCTCCTTGACTTCATCTCTTTGTACTTTGGTAGCATTACATAAGAACATAGACTTTAGTTCTCTCCTCCAGTTGCAAAAGATGCCCAAAGGAAATAAGGCCAAGTTGGCCCTACCTCCACCATCATGAAGAAACAGGAAGCCAGAAAGGTGGTCAATCCTTTCTTTAAGAAAATGCCCAAGAACATCTGCATCAGACAGGACATCCAGCCCAAAAGAGACCTCACACATTTCGTCAAACGGCCCTGCTACATCAGGCTGCAGCAGCAAAGAGACATCCTCTATAAGCGGCTCACAGTACCTCCTGCCATCAACCAGTTCCCCCAGGCCCTGGACAGGCAAACAGCGACTCAGCTGCTTAAGCTTGCCCACAAGTACAGGCCAGAGACAAAGCAGGAGAAGAAGCAAAGGCTGCTGGCCCGTGCGCTGAGAAGAAAGCTGCTGGCAAAGGGGACGTCCCAACTAAGAGACCGCCTGTCCTCTGAGCAGGGGTCAATACAGTCACCACCTTGGTGGAGAACAAGAAGGCTCAGCTGGTGGTGATTGCCCATGATGTAGACCTCATTGAGCTGGTGGCTTTCCTGTCTGCCCTGTGTCGAAAGATGGGGGTGCCCTTCTGCATCACCAAGGGAAAGGCCAGGCTGGGGCGCCTGGTCCACAGGAAGACGTGCACCACTGTTGCCTTCACACAGGTTAACTCGGAAGACAAGGGTGCTCTGGCTAAGCTGGTGAAGCTATAAGGACCAATTACAATGATAGATAAATGAGATTTGCCACCACTGGGGAGTCAATGTCCTGGGTCCTAAGCCTGTGGCTCTCATTACCAAGTGGAAAAGGCAAAGGCTAAAGAACTCACCACTAAACTGGGTTAAATGTTTACTGTTAAGTTTTCTGTACATAAATATGACAAGATTGAAGAAAAGAACATAGACTTTATAAGTATGAACTCGCCCCCATCTCATCTTCCCAGCTTAAGAGCTAGGAAAGTTAGTGTCTTCGGAAAGGTGTCTTTCTACCGTGCTTTGAGACCTGCCCAGCGGTGAGCAGGGGCCATGCCATACAGCCAAGCCTGGTGTCAAGGGTTAGATTCTCAGGAAAAGTAATCTGGCTCATTACCAGAGAGGACAATCTTCTTTCCAGACTGATACTTCTTATTTATGTTTCTTGTCCTATTGAATTGTCTAGAACATCATAAACAAAGCCATAAAACATAATGGAAATGGCAGGCATCTTTCCTTTAGGCCTCTAACCCTTGACAGCCAAAAATAATATCGGTGGGAAACACGATCTCTTTATCATGTTGAGAAGCAAGCTGTCTATTTTCACATTTAAAAATGTTGTTTACTTGGAATGCATTTGAATTTTATTAAATGCCTATACTTCCCTACTGAGATAACCATGTGCTTTTGTCATTTCAAAATTGTGATAAGATATATCCATGAATTTCTTAGTGTTGGCTTAGTCTTATATTTATGGGGTAAACCTTGCTTCATCTCCTAAGATTAATTTTTTTTTTTTGATTCTTTTTTTCGGAGCTGGGGACCGAACCCAGGGCCTTGCGCTTCCTAGGTAAGCGCTCTACCACTGAGCTAAATCCCCAGCCCCCTAAGATTAATTTTTAATGTACCGAGTCCCATTCATAATATTTTAACGTACCCTCCTGTTTTCACTCTTCCCATCTGAACTCTACATAACAGCTAGGATCACCCTTCTAAAACACAAATCAGGTTATGTCACCCCTCTGCTTAATTCATGTCCAATGCTGTGGGGAGCAGAGATGGACAGGTTCCAGAGGCTCCCTGGCCAGCCCAACTTGCTGAAGCAGTGACTTTCAGGTTCAGGGAGAGACCTTGTCTGAAAACGGTGGTGGGGATGGAGGAAGGTAATGGACATCTCCCTCCGTTCTCCACAAGCACACACAGGTAAGTGCTCCTGCACACACATGTGCACACACTCACATGGCCTCTACACACACTCAGGACTTACCAACACCTAGGGTTAACTTAATGCATCCTTTTGTTTTTGTATGTATATGTGTATACGGTGTGCATGTATGTGTTTGTTCTCATGTGTGTGTGTGTGTGTGTGTACATGTGTGTGTGTGTGTGTGTGTGTGTGTGTGTGTAGGCCATAGGTGAATATCAGTATTTTATTTTTTATTATATTCCACCTTATATATCAAGACAGGGTCTCTCACTTTGAGCTCAAAGCTTGCCAGCTTGTTCTAATGAACCCATGCCTCCATGTCCTGAGTGTTGGGGTAATAGGCAGGCCATCTTGTCCACATGGCATTTATGTGGATGCTGAGGACAGAACTTAGACTTTTCTGATACAGACTTTATCACTGGGGCATCTCTCTGGTCTATCTTATTACATTTCTCTGTGTGCTGATTTTTTCCCCCTCTTCCTATAATGTAGATGCCTCTTGGTCATCTTCTCACGGTTTTTTTTTTTTTTTTTTTTTTTTGTCTCTGGCACTAGCTCACACAGCTTGGCCTCTCACAGTAAAAGGGGGACCTTAGAGAGTAGTGTGAAACCTGTCCCTACCTAGGGAATACACTGCAGAGCCTTCTGAGAGCTGGTGTGACTGTGGAGTGGTTCTTTCCAGTCTTTGCCTATGACCTCATCTTTACTGTTCTGGAAGGATGATCATGGCCATGGGAGGTCCAGCGACGGTTGGGACAAGAGGGAGAAGACATTCGGTAAGCTGCAAAGTCTCCTGACACATAAGAGGGGCAGATGTCTGACTCCATCTCTGTGCTATGGAAGGAAGTTCTGGACATTGGTAGCTAAACTCCCCAGAGTGACAAGGTCCATATTGTATGCTCTTAGCTCAGAGTGGAGATTCCTGTTCTGACATGCAGATGTGCCTTGGCGTCCATCTGCAAGGGAATATAGCTCCAGGATTTTCCACCGATACTCAAGCCCACAGATGCTTAAGTCCCTCCCATAAAAGGGCATCGTATTTGGATAGAATCTATGCATATCCCTTTATATACTCAAAGCATCTCTAGATTACTTAGAATACCCAAGATAATATAAATATGCTATAATAATAAATTACACGGTATTGCTTAGGCAGTGAAAAGTCCATACATATGTAATGGAGAAACGGTTCCTTCTCCCTACTTTCTGTCAGTGGCTGGCTGGATTCAGAGACACAGAACCTGGGTATGTGGAGAGTTGACATTTCCTTGTCTCTCCTGTGTGCCACAGTTTCTAGTCCTGTTGGTGTAATAGTAAACCCTGGCAGAATGACTCAGTGAAGGAAGCTCACCATTCAAGGTACAGTCCACCATGTCAGGGAAGTCAAGACAGCATGAGCTTAAAGAAAGTAGCCGTACCATACCCATAATTAAGACGCAGGGAGGAATGAATACCTCTTCCTTTAGTTACTTTTCTGTTGCTGTGGCAAAATACCACAACCAAGGCAACTTATGAAAGAAAGCATTTAACTGGGTTTAAAGCTTTCCAGGGTTAGAGTATATTTAATGGTAGAAGCTATGGATGCAGGAACGGGTGAGAGCTTATATCTTGATCCACAAGTAGAAAGCAGAGAAAGAGAGAATGGAAATGGTGTGAATCTTTGAAACCTCAAAGCCTGCCCCCGGTGACACACCTTCTCCAACAAGGCCACACCCTCTCTACAAGGCCACACCTTCTCCAACAAGGCCACACCCCAACAAAGGCCACACCTTCTCCAACAAGGCCACACCTTCTCTAACAAGGCCACACCTTCTCCAACAAGGCCACACCTCCAACAAGGCCATATCTCCTCTAACAAGGCCACACCTCCAACAAAGGCCACACCTTCTCCAACAAGGCCACGCCTCCTAATCCTTCCCAACTGTTGACCAAGTATGCAAACATTTGAGCTGGTGGGAGCCACTCTTATTCAAAACACCACTCCCATGTTCAGCCCATTTTCTCCTTTTTCTAGAGCTCAGGATGATCAAGATAACCCCCAACAGGGATTCCCAGAGTCCCACATCCCAGGTGGCTCCGGATCTCATGCAATTGACAATTGAGTTTTAACATAGTATTTATTATGCCCCAACTCTGTCCACACTGTTTCACTCTCTATGACCTTTTAGGGGCTTAGGAGCAATGAGATGAAGGCAGCAACACCAGCAGCCCAAATCATCCGGGTGACCACCTCTCTGTCAAAGGGTTGCTATTTAATGGCATTGATATATATTCTTATTTTCCGCTTAGATTGTGAGTCTTGTGTTTCACATTTTCTAAACCTTAGGTTTTTCTTCTTATTTTTAAATGTAGAATAGAGATCATAAAACACACACATAGACTTATGGGAGGGTTAACGCAAATGACTGATCAAAGGGCTCCCCTTAGTAGGTGTCCTGTGGCCAGCAGTCACTAGTATTAATCTTTTATCTACTCCCGGATCTCCATGCAGGGCTCCGTTTATTTATCCTGGATAATTACCATTGGCAAGGGGGCCTCCCTACCTCCTCATCTGGCATAATTACCCCAGTGAAGCCATCCACAGGGAGTGGAGCTGCCATCTGCTCTGAGGCCTCCTGTGCTGGGCCTCCCTTCCCCCTTCCAGAGCCCAAGAGCCCAAGAGCAGATGTGGGAGGCTGAACAGGCAAACCTTCCTTCCCTTGCTGCTGTGGGCTGAATGTCTGGCATCCCTGCTAGCAACCGGAATCAGAAACCTAGGCTTCTGCATCCTTGGCCTACCAGGGTTTTAAACACATAGGGGAAACCTTTTTATTCTTTCTCTTCCTTACAAAAGAGACATTGCTGGTATTTTCCATTGGTGTCAGTGATAAAGGAAAGGGGGATTGCTGTGTGGATCCATGGTGAGTAAGGTCAGGGAACAGCTGGCAGGAAGGGAGCTGCAGAGCAGGCTCGGTTGAACACAATTCCTGGGCTGGGCAGTGCTGGTGCACCCCTTTAATCCCGGCACTCAGGAGGCAGAGGCAGAGGAATCTTGGAGACCCCTCCCATCTACAGAGGGAGTTCCAGACAGGCAGGGCTACACAGAGAAATCCTGTCTTGAAAAACCAAACCAAACCAAATCAAAAACCCTAAAAACAAAATAAAAAAAAAAAAACCCAAACCAAATCAAACTAATCCCCTGCTCCCCCAAACCTAAACATCTCTTGAAAACAGAATTGTTAGGTCCTTAAGATCATTCATCCTCATGTGTACTATGTTAGGGAACATGTGTGATCATGTGTGACCTGATTGGCTGTATGGTGACCATTTACTGAGTGCCTGTTGTATACCAGGGATTACTTGGGCCAGTGTCTAAGTCTCACAGGAACCCTGTAAGGTGGGAGCAATGGTGTTTATTACTTACAACTCCAGCTGTTCTTAACATGGAGGTGAATAGTAATCTATGGGGTTGTAGAGGCTGCCTTGTGTCTTGGTAGTGTGTGTGTGTGTGTGTGTGTGTGTGTGTGTGTGTGTGTGTGTGTGTGTGTGTGCACTAAGCAGAAGAGAGCCCCTGGGGTGGGGAAAGAGGCTTGCTGACTGCTTACACTTTAACCCTTCACGCAATGCTCACAGTTTAGTGTCTGGGTGACAAGTGGCTTCTGAGAGAAAGCCAACAGCTAGCACTGAGGATGTGTATGAAAAGAGAATGAAGCGGATTCATAAAGCGAGGCAGAAATAGAAAGCCGAGATGAAAACTGGAGGTTGAATTTAGCAGTGGTTCAGTTTCCATGATGTTAGAGAGAACTCATCATAATTTTTATAAAGGAATCAGACAAACTCTCATGGAGCGAGAGTGCTTTCAGGAGTACTGGCCAATGAGACTGATAGCCCTCGACTATTGTATTGAATATGGGACCCAAAGGCCACAGAACCCTACAAACCAGCTATAGCTTTGGTAGGAACAGGGACAAATAAATGGCCAGATATCCAGGTCATTCTTTAAGAATGTTGTCTTAGTTAGGGTTTTACTGCTGGGGACAGACACTGTGACCAAGGCAACTCTTATAAGGACAGCACTTAATTGGGGCTGGCTTACAGGTTCAGAGGTTCAGTCCATTATCATCAAGGCAGGAACATGGCAGCATCCAGGCAGGCATGGTGCAGGAGGAGCTGTGAGCCTACATCTGAAGGCTGCTTGCAGATACTGATTTCCAGGCAGCTAGGGTGAGGCCCATGCCCACAGTGACACACCTACTCCAGTAGAGCCACACCTTCCCTCCCTGGGGCGAGCATACTCAAACCACCACGCATGTCTTCAGCTGGGATACATGTAAGCCTGCTGCACTCAGAGGTGGGACTCAGTTCTGGGCTGACCTTTGTAAGGCTGGCAGATCTGGATGGGAGGAAGGCACTGTGGGCAAAGGCACCAGCTTGCGGGAAGGTTTCCCTGTCAGAGAATGCTGGCTGTTATCCTGCTAGAGAATATTATTTATGTTAACACTATAAAAGAAAAGCCATGATGGTTAGGTGCTCTGGTTTATGAGAGGGTCCTGAGCCCCAGCCTAAGGAATCTGGATGAGCATGCATGCTGTAAACCCCATGTGTCTGAAGTCATAGGAGACAAAAGCAGCACAGATGGGTCGTCCGTTGTGTCAGGGCAGCTGGGCATTTCCCATCAGTCTCCTCACTCTGTGCTCAAAGTAACAGAGTCCTCACTGCCTAGAACACCGTAATATGCTATGGCCAGAGAGAGGCTTTGATACTTAGAGATTTTCATTTAAAGACACCTTGCTACTTCAGTCCCACCTTACCTAAGTCAGGGTTAGTTGTATGGTCATAGGCAGGGGAAGGGAACATTGTTCCCATCACAGGCCTGGAGGGAAAGAGCTGGAATATTGGTGAGGACCATGGACTGCCACAGTAGGGAGACATAGGTGTACTCAGGAGCTTTTGTACGGCACAGTGACATGCTCCTCTGAGACTCTTATTGTATACACCACTATTTCTCACACTAGGCTGAAATGGTCCATTCTGTGTTGGTCTCCCAGGGA